>NC_057799.1:354175620-354342637 GCF_018294505.1 Triticum aestivum
TCTTCTAAAGTCCGGACCCCAATATAGGTCTCTTATCACTTTGTCTCTCGGGCATGCACACATCTCTTCCCCCACTCTCTAGGTCTCCCGGCATCTCTCTTTCCCAAGCACACGCACTATATAGAGTGTATCTTTCCCATACACACAAAACGTCGCCCCCAGACGTCTATCTCCCTAGTTCTGTGGTTCTCGCACACTCACCTCACACACCACCCCCACTGCAAACAAGCACACTTTGTCTCCTTGTGCATCACTCTCCTCTTTCTATCTCTCCCACATGCGGACCCTCCCCAGCTCCTTCCCTATATACATATATACCGTGTCTCTTTCCATAGCTCCCTAATGTATCATCGTTCTCAATCTCGCACGTTGTTCTCTACACCATCAATTCTAGATCTTTCATGAAGTCCCTATCACACACACGATGACTCGCTTCCCTTGTGTCTCCGTACATATGCCAATTTCGAACAACATCAACATTGTCTCCCTATCTATACACCACTTATGGACACAAATGACCCCTCTCTCCCCCCTCTTTTCCTCTCTCTCTCTCTCTGTCGCTCTCTCTCTCTCTCTCTCTCTCTCGCTCGCTCTCACACCTCTCTCCCACACACACTCGATGTTTCTTCCAAATAGTCTGCTCCCTGCCCGCACCCATGCTATCCCGCTACTACACATGCCTTTGTCTCTCTTTGACACACATGTCACACCATTCCATCTTCCCTTATACTAGGTTTACATCATTAGTGGTCTCTCTACTCCACATACACACACTCCCTCTCACACACAAACGCGCGCACAAACACACACAGACACTGATGGTGTCCTGGACTAGGGGGTGCTCACCACGTCGTCTCCCGATTAGGTGGATTGGGCCGAGGACCCCCATGGCCGTTTGCTCATGGGCCAGTTCGGACAGCCGATGTATACACAAGGAAGATTCCAAAAAACTTGGTGATCAAGACAATGACTCCTCTCCACCGGCATATTCGACTAAGACTCTTGTTATCCTAGGCCTCTGGTACATTATATAAGCCGAGTCCAGGCTAGTCGATAGATGATCATGACATTACTCATCATACCTCTAGGGTTTAGACCACAACATATGATCTCGAGGTAGATCAACTCTTGTAATCTTTATATTCATCAAGATCAATCAAGCAGGAAGTAGGGTATTACCTCCATTAAGAGGGCCCGAACCTGGGTAAACATCATGTCCCATGTCTCCTGTTACCCATCGATCCATGATCCACAGCTTCGGACCCCCTACCCCGAGATCTGCCGGTTTTGACACCGACAATGGTGCTTTCATTGAGAGTTCCGTTGTGTGATCGGCAAAGTATCAATGGCTCGTCTGCAGATCGACTGCGACGTCGGCATCTTTGTCGCTGGCTCGACTGGTCACCTTGGCTTGACCGAGGACTGTACCCTACCTCCCATCATCATGTTCGGATGAGGGCCTTCATCAAAATCAATTCCGATCTCTATCAAGATCATGGAGGAAATCATCCATGGAGCTCGAGGGCTCAACGTCAACATTGCCCTCGGGCGACCGTGCTCTTTTTTCGAACAACAAATTTGTATCCGCTACCACCACCTCCTCGAGCATCGCTTTGACAATTCCTTTGGTGGAATTGTGCGGATTTGAGTCTACAACAACATAGTAAAATTTCGTCGCGTTCTGATGGAGCAATCTCCGCCAGTCTCCGATTTACCGGAGCCCCGTCGAATCTGGACGAGAATCTGGATGAGTTTGGAGCGTGGTGTCCAGCATCTAGCTCGGACGTCTTTTGGAAGATCCAACCGTTGATCGGCTGCGGAATTCCTATATCTACCACCCCTCAAAATTTCAGCTTGATCCGACCGTCTAAACTTCGGGAACCTTCCGATTAGTGCATTACTTTTCAGATCCGTTTTCTGCGCGAGAACGAATCCAACCCGAGTTCATCTTTTTTATGAACGGGATTTTGGACATCCTTTTTGAAGAAAGTTTTGTATGGGGTATTGCGTTTTGTTCCCAAACACATCCCACCAATTTTAAAGTCTTTTCCAATATGATCTTCACCATCGCGCCGATGTCAAACCGGCCCGACAACGTTGCTCCACGGCTGTCGACCTGCGCTAGACACGTCGTCGCTTTGGTGAGCCAAGCTCAACTTCTTCGGATCATCATCTCGGCAAGCCGAACAAGAGTTCGGCATCGCGCAGGATAAATCATCACCAACCTCGCCGCCGCACGGATTACATGGAGCGGGCACATCGGCATCACCGCACGGTCACTTCATTAAGCCGACAATGACCACGTCACGAGTTATGACCTGCATCGGCATGGCCGCACCGTTGCTTCTTCGAGCCGATGTCCATCACGCCGAACTACTTCAGCACCTCGGCTGACATGACAGCTGCAACGTCTCCTTACCGACCTGCTCCGTCACCTTCTCTGGACCGGGGGCTTCACCATCCCTTCATCAACCTACTCCGGAGACATCGGCGTCGTCAGCCGACCAGCTTCGTCACGTTAGCTGGATCTTTACCAGCATCACCATGTCGTCGCTTCACCACCCATCAGGCAATGGGTATGCGGATCGAGTCCCAATTTTGGGAGTCCCTTTTCTTCGGACTGCTACAACAAATAAACCAGGTGCTATTAATCCTAATAATTTTTGCTTGTTTGGGTTTATTTTTCCCAAGGAATTATTACTCTGGTTTGTTCCATCATCTGTACACAGGTCTATCAAATGGTGGTCGCATTAACGACGGTCGCGTGGTGGTTGGGTCAGTTTCCGTACATATATAGTTCGGTGAACGCCGCATCCGGAACTTGGACCGACCTGTGAATTCAGGCTTTGCCATGCCTTTACCGCATCACGCCGACGCCCTGCATCGACATTGACTTCGGCACTAAGCCACATATCTTTAAATAAATTATTTTGCGTAAATTAATTACGCTAGGATTTTTATATATTTATATTATTATTGTTGGCCTGCACTATTTTACATGTGCAGGTAATGGACTTCGACTGCGTCACGTGGTCTCTTCGGCAAGCCGATGTCGTCGTCCCAATCGGCGTAAATCGGCTCGCGTGATCACCTTGTTGGTCGTGTTGCCATACCGACGTGTTCGGTTGCCTCGAGGACTTCGGCATCGCCGAGAGAGCTCTACCTCATCGAGTGTTCGGCGCACAGGCCATATTTCTTTTATTACTCACTTTGCGTAAATTATTTATTATGCAACATTTTTTTAATCTATTATTACTACTATTATCTCTGGTTTGCACTATTTTTTGTGCACAGGTAAATGATCCAGGTCGGGCAGTGTTGTCACCTCGGCGTACTAACATACCACGTCACCTCGGCTGGACGAGGGGCTTTGTAAATGCTTCATTAACCCACATCGAGGACTTCGGCGTCACTCTGCCGGTCTGCATTGGCCGTGTTATGTCACCACTTCGGAGTGCGGAGCTCTTCGCTCCGCCACCTCGGGACTAGCTTGGGGGATGGAACCTTGTCCCGCATGAAGCTCGGACTGCGTCATCAATGCCGAACACATTAACCAGCTAAGTCACTTTCATGCTCAAAGTTTTAAATTTTTAACTTGTGTTCGGTTCGACCATGCTCACATACGTTGTTCGTTAAAAGAATCTCGCCTTACCCATGTTAACTTGGGGCTCTTAAAATTTACACGAGCCGTTCTATAATAATGTGTTTTCTTCTTGGTCGTTGCAAAGTCTTTTTCTACCGCTCCTTTTTCGACTCGAGTGTATGGTCAATAGCCGGATAGCCTGTCTTCCCTCTAAAAGCCGTTCGAGTTTAGTTCGCTAAACTGGCCTCCGAAAAGTACTCCTTTGGGATAAGGAGTTTGAAGCCGTAGGCTGATCCACTTGAAGTCTTGAGATCGGATGTGTCATGCTAAAGCACGACAGAAGCACAATTTTTTTCTTTTTCCAATTTTCGGATTGGCACCGAACACTTGATCTAGTTCGGACGTCAAGTTTTTACTGAAGTTTTTTGGTTTTCCAAGCCTATGGCACTTTTAAACTATTTGTGTGTTTCCAGCATAAGTCTCGCAGTGCAACACCGGACACCTTTAGAGATTCTGCAAAAACATTCTTGGATATTTCTATATATGCATCGGTTTCGAATTGTGTCTTTGGTCAATAGTTGGGTTGCCCGGCTCTAGTGCTTGCCTCCTACATTCCACTTTGTTCGGCTAGGTGTGCAAAGGGAGAACCACTGTGATTGTGCGTCCAGCTCGCATGGATAAGCACCTCAGTGGAGAAAGCCGAAAACTGACTGTCACAATAAGCGTAAACTGGTCAGCGATCCGATGACTGCGTTAAATGATGGGCCATTCATAACATTGGCCGAAGTGTTTACGGCTTGACCTCGATTGTCGCCGAACACTAACCGGGGGCTAGTAACTGGCCTCCCAACTTTAAGCTCCAATGACTAAGTGAAAGTTATAAAGCCTGCATATCTGATTGCCTCGTTTCCGCTAACACAACCGCCTTCGGGCACCGACGCGTCGGCTAAGGGTTGTTTTGTTATTGTGAAAACACCCTGCGTAGAATCTACAAGGGGGCGGAAGTCGACGATGGGCCACTTTCAACTGATAAACGGTCGCATCGGAGTCAAAATAAACATATCATCGGCGTTTGTATTTAATATACGAGGGCCGCCTTCCGTAATCATCGTTATAAAGCCATACATATGCATCAATTTGACTTAAGATTTTGGCCAAGCTGGGTTGCCTGGCTCCTGTGCTTACCCCTACGTTCCCGATTGTTCGGCTAGGCAGTAAAGGCAGCACCTCTGTGATTGTTACTACCGGGTCATCCGAGTTAGTACCTCAGACTGGGTGAAGCCGAAAGCTAGCAATCTTAAAGGATCACATTGGTCGGCAACGACGGAAGTGAAAATTTTGGTTCATTAATACCATAGAGTTCGGGAACTTTCCCCGAACTAAATCCTCAATATTTTCCTCCCACATTGATCGGAGGTGACGTTTCATGATCATGATAAGCATGACGACCCAAAGAAAGGAACCGATAGCGGGACTATTTTCTTTGGATGATGTTTCTTACGTTAAAAATTAATATAACATATCTCTCTGCGTACCTTTGTTTATAAAACCGAATGGTCGGATTGCCTTGTTTGTCATAAGTCTTTGCCCTCGTAAAAAGGCTTTATAAAGTAGGACAAACACTCCTCGGCTACTGGCCGAGGAGGTGGAAGCCGATGGTCGGTAAACAAAGTTTTGTACAATGCGGATCCGAGCATTAATGATGTAAAGTACTTGGATACATAGAATCATTACACATAATTTGTGATTTTACTTCAGATATCAATCCTTAATTCGGCCACCTGTGCCCACATTAAGGCTCGGGGGCTACTGGCTTCGGGCTTATCATTTACTAATATTAAAGGGGCACAACGATCCCCTGATCTGGTGTTGCCACCCGACCAGTGTCTCGGGGGCTATTGCATTTCCTATTCAATGCAGAAAATTCTAAGTGCTCAGTGTTCGGCATGACCGAACTATGGGCAAGCGCATCTTCAGACAACAGTAAGTACCATCTGGGACTTATTCAGCGTCAAGCTAATATATCACGGCGACTTCTCACAACCCTCTTTCAGGGGCCTGTCCGTTGATCATTATTTCTAATATATTACACTGCGTTTCTATTCCTACGTATGCTGCCGAGCTAGGAGTTGATCCTCAGGCCGATTTTGCAATCGACCAGAGTCTCAGGGGCTACCAGGATCAGCAGTTTTATGTTTTCCTTCGGGTGCATCTCGGGTTTTAGACCGACACACACCTTGAGGGCTACTGGATATACATATACTGGCTATATATCTCGGCAGAGAATAAATTGCACCAATCGAAAATATTCACAAAAAAAACAGCCCGTGGTCGGGGTGGTGCACCACCTCGGAAGCAGTCTGGCATAAAGCTCGGGCGCCAGTGGCTGGCTCCATAGAGGGCATTTCCGGCATTCAGCTCAGCTGAATTCGTTCAATCTTTTAAAAGACCGAGGTAGTTTACGACACCTCGGATGCTGACCATCGTTGGAGCTCAGAAGTGGTCTGGCATAAAGCTCAGATTTGAATGGCTCGTTCCATAGAGAACTTTTCAGCGTTAAACTCGGATAACCTCCTTCAAAATTCTTCAAGCCAAGGTGATCTATGACACCTCGGATATGGTCCGGCGTTGGAGCTCGGATATAATCCGGCGTTGGTGCGCGGCTGCAAAAGATATCTCGAATGCAGTCCGGCGTTGGAGCTCGGATGCAAGAGGACACCGCCGCACGGGAACAACTTCAAACCCGAGGTGTGGCATAAAAAATAATAACAAGGCATTGATAAAGGCCGGGAACTTAAAGGGGCTCCTCGGATACCCGACGTGTAAACTCTTCGGATTCACTTTGGCGATCCTCAAGATCGAAGATGAGATGATTTGTTGAACCGGTTTTCAAGACCGATGACCGAAGATGAAGAACAGTTTGGAAGAATCGAGGAGCGTCCCCAACTTGAAGACCGGTTCAGGGGGCTACTAACGGTGTCCTGGACTAGGGGGTGCTCACCACGTCGTCTCCCGATCAGGTGGATTGCGCCGAGGACCCCCATGGCCGTTTGCTCATGGGCCAGTTCGGACAACCGATGTATACACGAGGAAGATTCCACAAGACTTGGTGATCAAGACAAGGACTCCTCTCCACCAGCGTATTCGACTAGGACTCTTGTTATCCTAGGCCTCTGGTACATTATATAAGCCGAGGCCAGGCTAGTCGATAGATGATCATGACATTACTCATCATACCTCTAGGGTTTAGACCACAACATATGATCTCGAGGTAGATCAACTCTTGTAATCTTTATATTCATCAAGATCAATCAAGCAGGAAGTAGGGTATTACCTCCATTAAGAGGGCCCGAACCTGGGTAAACATCGTGTCCCCTATCTCCTGCTACCTATCGATCCATGATCCACAACTTGGGACCCCCTACCCCGAGATCTGCCGTTTTGACACCGACACGCACAAACACCCATCTATCTGGATCCTTCTTTTAAGACACACACCCTTGCATATTCTCTCCATCTCTAGGTATGTATATATCCCCCCCTCTCTAGCTCAGATGCACACCAAAATTATCCATCTCTCTGACTCACACATCTCTCCCCATGTCCGCATGTGTATCTCACACACTCACTCTCTGATTATGTCTACGTGTCTCCACGTTACACAACACAAAGCCCCATGTACATGTCTCTCTCTATCCTCCACACACATAGACACAAAGAATCTCTGATCATTGCCTCCGTCTCTAGACATATCACACACGCACACTGTCTCTCTCTCTCTCGCAAACACGCTCAACAAGGGTTTCCCCGTGAATAACTTACTGTCTATTCATCAACAGTCGTGGCAGTACGGCGAACACGAGACGTGAAAAAGAATAAATCTACATGTGCGTAGACCACCTAGTATGACTACTAGGACTAGAGCAAGCCGAAAGCGCGCCGCCGTCACCCCCTCTGTTAGAATTGTGTCGAATATTATTGTACAAGGTAGGTTACAGTTTGACTTAGTTTTGGACTGTGTGTAGACAGGGTAGGAGTTGTGTCCAAGTAGGACACTTGTATCCTAGGCCTCTCATATATAGCGGGGGTAGACACACGATGTAACATATGCCAACATAATAGCACAGGCACGCAGGGGGAGCCGGCGGCGTGTGCCGGCGCCCGGGTGGCCGGTGTGCGATATTGTGATGGTGTCACGGGGAGGAGCACCCATAGTCAGGCCCCGGGGATGTAGCCATATCGGTGAACCTTGTTAACAAATCTTGGTGTCGTGCTTGTGTGATTGCTTGGTTCTCGGTAGATCGACGGAGTGCCTCGGATTTATTCTAACAAGTGGTATTAGAGCTAGGTTGTTCAGAGTTACAATTGTTGGTCTGGAGGTGGAGCGAAATTCGTCAAGATGGATCGTTCGCCATGGACGTTTGTGGATGCTTGGCGAGGAAATTCTGCACGAAATAGCAATTAGGAGAGCATCAAGATTTGTTGGACCAAAAGAATAGCGCGTGCAGTGGCTGGGGTCGTCGGATTCAATGTAATCGTGTCGTGGAGCTTCTCAGTGAGATTGGATTGCGTGCAGCGAAAGCAGAGTACGTCAGATTGGTTCAATCTGAGGCGGCGGCGGCTGGTAACCTAGCGAATCATGCGTGCATGGAAGCCACAGGCGGAGTGCAGTCCGTGCTCGGGACGGCTGCTCGCATGTGTTGGACATGACCATGCGGATGTCCAGAAGAGACCTTGGCCCAAGGTGCAAACGACGGGGCTCTCTATGCCGAGGCGGTCTATAGAGCTGTTGGAGCCCAACTCGCATGTGGTGCTGGATCAAGGCACGTACGCTGTGGAGGCAGCGTGGTACAGGACAAATTGTGGCATTGGTGTGTTGCTGGCTACTACGTGATCGAGAGCTTGAAAGTATGAAGAAAAATATGTGAACCTAGTCACATGTCGTGTAGCAGATGGAGTTTGTGTTCCATGATATACATGCATGCAGGAAGGCTAGCGAGGATATATTAGATTCTTTAGTTTTTTTTTCTTGCTCGGAAGGTCATGCGAAAAAAGTCAGCATGTGCACATGAGGGCTACTAGGTGCTTGGACAGGCTACAGACGCGGACAAGCTGCAGAGGCACGTGGGATGGCGTGTGCATAAGGCTCAGGAGGAGTCTGGAGTGCGTCGTGACAGGATCATGCATACACAGGGCGTCACACAATGCACGGAGTGCGGGAGGACACAACACATGGTGGAGCATGGTTGAAGTTAGATAATTTCATCTGGGTCGGACTGGATTGTCTGACGGATCGACGGGTATGTTGGTCAAAGAAGAAGACAGTGGTGATTTCAGCGACGACGACATATGAGCGTGATGCTGATGGTGACCGACTTCTGGGGCGTAGAAACACGTGGTGCAGGCCTGAGGGCATGTGCGGCTTCGACAGACTATGGCGCGGGGTTGATTCAAGACGTGCACATGAGAGCTTGGAGTTGACAGGGCGTGGGAGGGTGGCACGTACAACCACCATGGAGTCATGTTGAAGGTGGAGTAGGAGTCTGATGGATGACTTCACTCTGAGCTGATGGAGGGGCTACGGCGTAAGTTAATGGAGAGTCGAAGCCTATTTCAGCGGGATAGCGGGAGACACGTGGATCAGACTGGGTACCAGTGGTCTGATGGAGACGTGATACTCGGCATCGGTCGGTGATGATAAATGGTTCTCTACATTAGGGGTTGAGTGGAGTGGGTACGCGACCCTGGAGACTCGACCAGGACAGCAGAGGCTCAACACGGTGATAGCGGCGAGGCATGCGGTAAGCACGGGACACAGCGACAGGCCAAGGCATTGGTGGTCAGACATGTGGTCAGACAAATTGTGCAAGGGGTGCTGAAGCAGTGTTGATGAGTACTAGATTCAAGTTGTTGACTGGGTCTATCGATACCGGAAGATGGACAGGAGTTGACCATGGAGAATCTGAGAAAGTGGCGGAGAGTCTGAAACTGTCAAAAGCTGAGAGAGTACATGGCCGTATATTATGTGGTGTTTGGTGAACATGGCAAAGTGCGGATGACAAGACAGAAGGAGGCGGAGTGCTATAGTTGTGGGACATGCCAGAAACTATCCGGGAAAAAAAGGATGAGACAACTGCAAATTTGACTCAGGGTGACGGTGAAATTCCTTCAAGTTTCAGATAACCAGTCAAGAAAGAGCGGCGACGTTGAGTTCAGGTAACTCTTATATGTGATGTCCAATATCTGAGTTGTTCATTTTTCACGCAGATAAGTTATCTGTGATGGCATTGAACGGATTCTTCGGAAGGTGGGAGCACAAGGTAGAGTAATGAGGAACTTAATTTTGCTCAAGCGTTGATTGCTAAGAAGACGAGAAGGGACTACAGTTGCAGGTGAAGTCACATGGATTCTGGGAGTAGCAGCGGTGCTCATGACGTATCTCAAGTCCAAGGAGGTTCGACGCATGGATGAATCCAAGGTGGTGGAGAATATTCGCCAAGGTGGAGTTTGTTAGAATTGTGTCAAATATTATTGTACGAGGTAGGTTACAGTTGGACTTGGTTTTGGACTATGTGTAGACATGGTAGGAGTCATGTCCAAGTAGGACACTTGTATCCTAGCGGGGGTAGACACACGATGTAACCTATGCCAACATAATAGCACAGGCGCGCAGGGGGAGCCATATCGGTGAACCTCGTTAACAAATCTCGGTGTCGTGCTTGTGTGATCGCTTGGTCCTCGGTAGATCGACGGAGCGCCTCCGATTTATTCTAACACCCTCCTTATCGGCGACGGGAAAACCTTTGTTTTACACAGTCAAGAAGTCATTGTGCTACGGCCCCACATGCTGAGCTGTTTAATAGAATGTAGATCCTAGTTTACAGAAACAAGTATTGATAATACGTTTGTATCTCCATACTTACATTTCTTCTCTTATAAAAAACCCGAGTTGGTGATGATGGTACGCGTGCCATCTTGCAATAGACCGTCTGATCTATATCTGACGGATGGAAATTAAACTAAAAGATACCCGCACCTCTCTCCACATTTGCAGAAAAGGCCTTCCCTCGTTCATCCTTATCTCCAACAACATCATTGTTGAGCAATTAAAAAAGGAAGCCTCTGGAACAAACTGTCCAGATGGCCGCTGCCGGTGCCGTCCATCCCCTTGCCTCCGCTCAGTCCGACCACCAATCACCACCACGCCCCACTCCTCTTCACCTTATCTCCTCTTTCTCGAGATATCATTAGTTTTTACACATGGGATTACTTCCGCATGGGTCAATCACAACAAGTGTTTTATAAAAAATGCATCTTGATGTTCTGTGCAATGCACAGACATCTTGCTAGTACTCCTACAGAAGACTAAGTTGGTGATGATGGTGTGTCTGCCATCTGTCATTTCTGACCATTAGATCTACATCTAACGACTGTGAGGTAAGTTGTTTCCTATTCTCACCAGCATCCTACTTCTCTACCAATTTGCAGAAAAACCCATAATTAGTATCTTAAAACCAACCACACCCCCCTCACCTCACCCAAACAGCCCAAGGAATATTTTTTGATTGAAACATAATATATCTCTAGTGATATATGTATATCAAAATTAGAGTGTTTTGTATCAAGTTTGTGAATAAGTATTATTCTAATTATGATCCGTTGCAACGCGCGTGAAAATTGCTAGTATTTCCAACCATGCAAAAAATGCTAGTATTTCCATAGTTTCGAGTTTTCCATCAAGATATTAGTCACTCATGGTTGATATTTACTTTCAATCACGTACACATAGGCACTATGTAACTAGCCTTGCTTATTGGCTTCCAAAGCTTAACTTTCACTCCTACTTACAATATGTAGAGTATTTAACAAAAAACTACCACTTTCAACAAGCCCTAGGAAGAAACTATTGTTCAAAAAATAGCAAAATCATACCCAAAATTTCTTAATCCGTGCCAAAATCTACTACCTAGTGCTGACTAGGCTCGCTTAAATCCGTTTATTACAGGGTTGGCCCACACGTTCGTGCTGACGAGGCAGCTTAAACCAACACATTTTGTTTGACCGTTAACACAAGGGACCCACATCTGACCTTCTATCCTGTTATATTCCCCCTCAAATCATTATTTTTCCTGAACATTACTTCAAATAGTACTGACTGTGTTCGTCGGTGGAGCCGATGATGAGCGAGTTGGCCGCCGCTCCGCCGGACGGGCCAGACGCCTCGCTGGCCTCCGCACGGGTTGGTAGGCTGGCCCGAGCGTGACTCACGCGCGAGCAAGCCGCCACGCTGGCCTTCGCTCGAGCCAGATGGCTGGCCTTAGCGCGGCACGCGCGAGCAAGCCGCCGCTTCGCCATGCCAATCTAGCTAGCAAACCTTGCAGACACGCAGCTGGACGGAGCTATCTTGGCTAGCTAGCAGCCGCGAGCGTCGGACGGAGGTGGCATCCGGGCTACTGCAAGATGGGCTCCGCACCGTTGGCGGTTTTGACCTTGCCTTCTGCCGGCGGCGGTAGCTGCGTCCCATGGCCGAGCATGACTAGGTGGACGGGCCGGAGGTTGGAGGTCACTCGGGGATTTTTGTGCAGACTGACATGTAGGTCCCACAAGTCATAACGCCTAACTTGCCGGTCGAATAGAAGGCGTTGACTTAAGGGGCGACATGGGTTGAAACGTGCCTATAACGGCACTTTGTAGAGTAGTCGTTTCTTGGTAGGGCTGGTTGGTAAGGGCATGTACAATGGTTGATAAGGTAGTCTTATCTTAAGTTTGCCACGTATGCAAGTGGTAGTAGTTTCTTGGCATTATTAGTGGTTTATTGGCATTATTGGTGGTTTCTTGTAAGGAACAATGTACTACTAGCGACAAAAGGCAATTCTAGGTTGCGTTGTACTCCAACGAGTACTATTAGTGGTCACAGGAGTGTATACCTCATTTTGTGGGTTCGATCCCGGCCGAACGCACGGTGGCCTTTTTCTTAAATAGTACTCCAGAAAACGAAGTAGTTTGAGTTTTGAAGTCGAACGGACGTGTTGCACCACAATCTGGGTGCACTGGATAGCCCAGCCATGTTAACGGGTTTTCCTTCCCATCATCTCGTGGCTCGCGTGCTCGCCCTAGCCGCACCTCGCTTGCAGCTTCCTCATCAGCTAGTAGTAGCATATTTAAACTAGCGCCTCCCAATTAAGCCCGAGGAGCCGGAAAAGCCTGGCGGAGCATTGGGAACTATGCAATATGGCTCTGTACGTAAAGTGCTAGTACTCTACTACTCTATAGCTTGTGGCGTTGCACGTATGTACTTCACTCCATTATCGACTCTATAAAAGAAATTCCTCTTGACGTGATTTTTTTTGTTTTGAAACGGAGGCAAAAGCTTTGCCTCATCTCATTCATAAAGAAGGAACTACTAACAAAGTTCAACGAGATCCATTACACCTCCACAAATGGAAGCGAAAAGCCTAGTCTCGCTGTAGTATCAAATAACTCAAATGTTCTGCCCCCGCAGTAACCGTCGCTGATAAACAGGCTGCTAGTGTGTGCGTCAGAGGAGCGGCTGAGTAGGCTAGCTACGCGCTTGAATAAAGCACCGAGAGTACCCACTACGCATGTGTACTTTCCCTGCATTGATAGTACAGTGATGGTTTTAGAGAACAGTACTACCCTCCACTTCCAACTGTAGCCCCTTGGCCCTGAGATTCAAGAGTTCAAAACTGGTGCACTATACTAGAAGTACAGTACTACATTGTACTACTAGTTGAGAAAGTAGCACTAGTACTGTTACAGTATGAGTACATAGTAAATAATAGCCTCACCCCTTCGCTAAGGAATGATCGAGGAGCTACAGTTGGAAGGGACGAGGCCCTGCGGTTACTACGCTCTTATCTCCTCCTCGCCAGTCCCCCCGAAGAGAATGCAGTTCGTCGCTGCTCCCATGGATTCGCTAGGCGGTTCTCCTCCTCGTCGGGGCTGGGAGACCTTGGACAACGATCCTCTGGGAGAAATTGCACGCCGCTCCGACGCCCTCACCGCCGCAAGACTCGGTGCTTCCTGCACCAACTTTTTCAAGACGGTGCTTAAATAGGCTTGGGAAAAGGCCATGCTTGTTGGTCTTCCATGCGTCCTCGAGGAGAAGGTTCTTCTATGGGACAATCCTTCGAACAGTCCACCGCTCCTTGGCCATGGTTGCATGTTGACTCCGCTAGAGTTGCCGACGTTGAGAGGTAGTCGGATTTTGTCCGATGAGCAGGTCTGTCATGGAGTTTGATCATGTAGTACTTAGTTATTCCATTTCCATCCCGTAATTTCTCCACTGCCCACCGTGTTATATATAGGTCTGGGTCGGTGCCAACAAAGATTGGCTTGCATACCTCCATATACCACCATCATTTTGCACAACATCCACAGCAGTGCGGCCGTTCCTGTAGACCCCTTCTCCACCATTGGGATCGGCCTTCTGGATTGGCTGGGCTTGAATACGTATGATGATGCCAACATGAGATTGAAGAAGATAGCAATTGCGGACTCGCCGACAAAGCAACATGGCTACGACGATTACTATCTCATCGCGGTGTTCGACATAAGGATTGCCTCAATACAAGAGGCAGTAACGGCAGACAGGGTAGAGGCTCGCGCATGTTGGTCGCGGCAGATTTGTACCCCTACACGTTCGAAGACGTCGTGTTCCATCTAGGCCGCATCTTCGCGGTGACAAGCTAGGGGACTTGTTTCATCTGGTTGCCATCCTACGGTATGGGAGATTACAAACGGAATGCACAAACCATCATTTGCATCCCTAACAGTACTCCATTATTTTGCAGGGACCAGTCATCCCCCGATCAAAATAAGATCACTGATCCTGTATGTGCATTTGCATCCGCGATTCGGTCTAACCTGGAACCTTGTAGCTGACTTTGGCATATTGGGATCAACTATCTTAGCAGTCGTTACCCATGGTACCACTGATATGCAACATGGTCACACAATCTACCACGATCGGACCGTCACCATCTACCCAGGTATTCCATTGAGTATTATATTTTTTAACCCTCTCACCTTCTCTTTCATTGTTGTACTACTTACTAGTACTAGTAGGAGTACTTTTTACCTTGGAGGACGCGTATAGCTAGCTAGGCCCTTGAAGACTTGAACCCACTAGCTGCCACCATTTTTTGTTTTTTCCATGTCTTACTATCTCATGCATGTAGCCAAGAGTGGCTATATATAATAAGCCAGTTATTTTACTTCCTCTATACCGGACTAGTACTATTTGATGCACCGTATTACTGACCGCCATATTTGAGCACAACATTTTTATGCATGGACCTTGACTGTGTACGTCATCATGTGTCCAGATCTGAGATGCCGCGTGTACCAGATGAACGGCGCTGAGTTCGACCCCCGTGATGCTATGTGGGTGCCGAGGAACACTCTTGGAGAGTACTCGCTTTTCATTGGGGACAGCTACCCCATTGTGAAGTGGATGCCACCTTCCGTGCACGACACCGAAGGCCTACCATTCATGAAGCATGGTTGTGTCTTCAGTGTGCACCGCCGGATGAACGACATGCTGGGACACGCTATCCCTTATTTATGCTGCTTCAGCTTAGATGAGTCTCCATCGTGTGGAACTGGACTAGAAAGCTGCGACAATGATTCCCGTTGCCCAGCGCTATGGATCGTGCCATCCATGAAGAAAACCTGGGACTGGAACCTGGAGGAGGACATGTAGCCCATCTATAACGTGTAAGTGGGGTATGGTAAATTGTGAACGGTAGCGCTGTGAATATATGTAGACTAGTTGTGCACAAATTTATCACATGAATTGGAGATGAACTTGTGTGGCATACTGGCATTTGTCCTTTAGAATTTATTACTAGTAAATGTGTTATGTGTACGTGCAACTTGTGTGGTTGGTGCACGGGCTCCAACACGCTCTTTGAGAAAAAAAGGTGGCACAGCTTTGGATATAGGTGACGTGGCGGCATCGTACAGTAGCATAGTTCGCTATAGTTGTAGTATACTCCTACTAGGACGACGACTCCTATAAAACCTTGCGCTTGGCTCTTGGCCTCTTCGGGAGGTTCAACAGTTCGTACTCGTGTGAACCTTGCACTTGGCTCTTCGCCTCTTCGGAAGGTCCAACAATGATGATACTACAGGACAATATGCTTCTGGAAATCTGACACCAATTGAACTGCTGCACGTCCACCGCGAGGGCAAGGGCGAGCGAGAGGGAGAGGGCGCTGTAGTCAAAACCCTCTCCTCGTCCTGTGAGCCACCGCGCGCGTGGGTGAGGGAGAGGCATAGTAAGCAAGCTTCTCCTCGTTCGGCGAGTTGACGGGACACATCAAAGCAGTACTAGTACTAGTCCATACTGCATCCTTTCCGGTTAATATGGATTAATTTGAAACGAGAAAAATACACTAGCGGTCAACGTATGTAACAATATGCTCTTTACGGTCACTATATATAGTTTTGCGGTGATTATACGATCACTAGCTCATCGTAGAGCACCGTATTGCACCCTACTGACCGGCCACAAAGTCGATGTGGCACTTTGCTGACTGGTTATATTGTCACCTGGTTTCTGGGTCCCACCTGTCAGTTGGCAGAGCAAAGAAATCAGTTAAACAAAACTTTACGCAGGCGCGACAGGAGTCCAACCCTTGCGCGCGAACCACCCTGGCTGTGTATGTGAGTGCATTCACGTGTACTCCCTCGGTCTTCCAACAAAGAGTATACATCAGCTAAAAAACAAAGAGTGTACATCTACACTTCCAATGCATTTAGCCTTTAATCTAAATCGATATTGATTGACTAATGCACCAAATTGTGCTCTAGCTATAGGCTACATGTCTATCCTTAATTACAGCATGCAACAACCTTCATTTAATCTTCTTCTCTCAATGGTCGCATGCACACATAAGTCTGCTACTTTTGGGCGTTAATTATGCCCTGGTCAATGTGTAAATCTCTAAATGTACAGTCTTTCACGGACGTAGGGAGTAGGTTGAGCACTTGAGCGTGAGCATGTGTGTTGCGTCGTGTGCTGTGTGCCGCATGGGTACGTGCGTGAGTGTTGCGTGCGTCCATGTGTACGCGTGAGTGTTGCATGTTGCATGCATGCATGCATGCGTGAGGCTTTTACTCCCTCCCATTGACATGTTCATATTTCAAGCTTCCTCTGTTCCCTCCATATGGTGATACTCCCTCTATTCCCAAACACGGAGTAAAAGCCTCCCTCTGTTCCCAAATATGGAGTATTTATCTTTCTAGAGATTTCAACAAGTGACTACGTATGGAGCAAAATGAGTGAATCTACACTCTAAAATATGCCTACATACATCTGTATGTTGTATTCCATTTCAATGTGTAAAAAGACTATATTTAGGAAAGGAGGGAGTAGCAAATAAACATTAAGTTCTCTTGGTTTTCCCTCCTTGGTCACGGTGCACAACCAAAGATGACTTATTCACCTGGATGGAGGGAGTAGATGGTCAAAGTTTGACACAAAATTAATGCATTGGTAAACATAATTTTTTGAGGAAAACGAGTGCATTAATTGAGTGTTTTTGCAAACTACAAAAAGTATTCCACCGCTCATCATATACCTTGGTTGATGAGATTTTTGAATTGAGCCCTATAAACTGGAAAGGAGGTAGTACTAGTACTCCTACATTATTGGCGCTGGGTACCTTGGCCAATGTTTCATCTTGTTGGACAGGATGAGGCTACTTCCAACGCATCGGTGCTTACATGGGGTGCTAACCACATTAAAAACTTTAGCAACTAAAGCTCCCAATGCATAGGTGCTTAACTTGTTGGTGCGAAGCATCCTTTATTTAATGATTTTGTAACTAAAGTTCTTCATGCATTGGTGGGATTCTTCCATTTAAGTCTTTTGTCTAGGTTCTCGCGGTTAGTATTGGGGTCACCACACTTATCTATCTCCTCTTAATTACCTTGCCACATTAGACTTTTTGCCTACATGGCAGCCTTAGCACCTGTACAAGGCGGAGCATTGGGAGGGGCCTGAGCGTACAGGCATAGGGATACTGTAGATAGGAAGTCTTCGCGATCCATTATTCCCCATCTCGGTCAGAGAGAACTATTCAACTAGTCTTCACAGTGAAGTGACAATACACGCTGCAGCAGATGGGACAATTAATTAATAAGCTGAACCAACGTGTTGGTGTTACTAAATCAGCCTTACCCAGTACTGCCATCATGTTTGCCAGTGGAGCACACTTCCGCAAATACGACTATGCACCTCTCTCCTCCATTAATTGACATATGGGCCCTCTTGAGGTAGACCCACATGTCATCGGCGTAACTATTTACACTCCGAAGGACGATATATCCTGGTAGTAGTACTAGTAGAATTGAGATTTAATGCACTTTCTTCCCCGTCTTTCACTCTTCTTCCTCCTCTCTTCCCCATCGTCGGCCGCACACCATTTCCCCCCGCCCACTGCTCGCCCACCCGCGCCATCTTCCTTGGTAGCTCGCGCGTACCATATCCCCCCGCTCACTGCTCGGCCACACGCCATCTTCTTCGCTCGCCCGCCTGAATCCACTTCCCCGCTGGCTCGCAGGCACCGAAAACCCTAGTCACTCAGCGCCCTAAAAAATCCTATGGCAGAACCGACTGACACGCAGAGCCGCGATTGGAATTCCCTCCCGAATGTTCTCTTGGAGCAGATCTATAATCGTATGGACCTGCTCAGCACCGTCCATCTGGCCGCATGCTCGGTGTCTTTGTACGGTCTACTCGTCTGCAACCGACCGACTCTTTTCAAGACAGCCTGCTTGGTGATGCCCGATCCTCGCAGGTGGCCCAGACACCGACTTGACGATCCTACGGAGGTTGTCGTGGTGCCCCTCTACATGCTACCACTACCCGTCCACATGTCCTTCATGTGCGGCCACTACTGGGCAGGCATGAAGGCCAACTGGATCGTCCTCATCCACCAATCCGGTAGTCCGTGGCATCTCGTGGATATCTACACCCAGCAAGAGATCATCATTCCATCGTTGGATACCGCCGCCATCGAGCATCGCGCCCCACCAGACACTCCTGCCTACTATGCACGAGACGCGTCAAGCTTTTGGCTCGACCTCTGTTTGCTGAAGGTTGTAATCTGCGAAGTGCCCACACCATCGGAAGACTACATGGATTACAAGCTCATTGTCGTGTTCAACATGGGATTAGTCTATCTGGAATCCAGTCGCCATACATGGTTATGGCTCATCGTCAATCTTCTTCAGCCAACATTTCTGTCTGATGCTATAGTGCACGATGGCATCGTTTATGCGGTCAACGCACAGATTGGCTACCTATACTGGTGGAATCTATCGTCGTGTAATTGTTCTATCTCATCTCATCTTTACCTTATGAATACGACTGCCTGTTCATTGTTACAAATTTAGAATATATAGTATGTCTATAACCACATCATTGCTATATGTTCCTCTCATTTCCTAGATTTTTATGACCACACATGTTATTGTTAGAGTTGATATGAGAACAATTGGTATCTAATGATTGTTAGAATAGATATTATGATTATAACCTCATGATTGCTATATGTTACTCTCATTTCCAGGATTTTTATAACAACGCATGTTATTGCTTAGAGTTGATATGAGAACAGTAGTAAGTGCTATGGTAGAATATGAGTAGGCCCTGTCATATCTGTTTTCCTCTCATTGTTACATTATGTTTGAACCATGATATATTGCTAGAATATGAAAGCCATTGGCTTATTATTTTTAACTTGGGGTATGATTATGACCACGACATTGCAATTCTCTGTCTATGATATGTGTCACTATTATAATAATCTTAATTCCACACATACTCTGAACATGATTGTTTATTTTTGTCCTTTTGGTCTCCAATTTGAATTGTTGCAACAAACGCAAATGCGCTGGCCTTCATGATTCCACGAACTAAATGTTACTGCATGTCACAAAAAATTATATCATTTTATTCATATTTGAACATAGTTTCCAATGGAATAATTTTCGTTGACATGCATTGACGTTTTGTTAGTTAAACCTATGGTTAAAATGTGACACTAAATACGACTAGTAAGTACTCGTACAGTAGCAATACTAGTATACGTCGGTCAAATTATTCATCATGTCCTCACATTGAATTGACGTGACAACATGCTGCGCGTGAGGTGACACAAGAATCCCGACGGCGTGTTCGGGTATTGTGGACTTCAGGTTTGGAGTACTACCACTTATCTGTCGAAATCTTTCATCATTCACTTAAAACAATAGATTGATCATACATTGGGTACCATATAACTGGAATTAACCGATGCAACTCCAAGAAGGATTGGCCGGTGCTGCCGGCTGGCGTCAAGTTTGATCCCATGGATCAGGAGCTGCTTGAGCACCTTGAGGCCAAAGTGAGTGCTGACAGTGTGAGATCACACCCTCTCATCGACTTGTTCATACCAACCATCGACAGCGAGCACGGCATATGCTACACCCATCCTGAGAAACTTCCAGGTAAGACGCCGATCGGCCGTCTACTTGCACAAACATATTCCTTTGTTTATAGCTCTATTTTTCATTTTAGACGCAGACCTAGTGAAGCAATTACAATTTGACAGTTAATAAAAGTGAAACAAGTGACTGCTACATGCCAAAGATGTTATGAAAATGCCAACTACGTACACTAAAACCTGTATTTGACAATACTGCAGGTATCACACTGAGTGGCCTAAGCAAGCATTTCTTCCAGCGCAATTCCAGGGCGTTCAAAAGGGGCACGTGGACGCGTCGCAAGATACAGTCGGAGTGTGGCATGCACGCGATGTGGCACAAGACCGATAATACCTTGCCGGTGATGGTCAATGACCGGCAGATGGGCAGCAAAAAGGTTCTGGTGCTGCACACCAACAAGAAATTCGAACATTCCTGCAAAAAAAAAGAACTTCGACCAGCAGAGGACCAACTGGGTGATGCACCAGTACCACGTCGGAGACCTGGAGAAAGAGAAGGAGCGGGAGCTGGTCCTCTACAAGATTTTCTACCAGACAAACACTAGGACCAGGCCTAAAAGATTATAAGTTAGTTTGGTATTAGTACTTGTACTACCTTGTCGTCCGCAAGTTGGTATTGTTGTTAACGATCTTTTGGTATGAACTTGGCATTTGCTTCCAACCATCATGCCGAGGATCGACGTGGATATAAAGCTAAAACATTTGTTTCGAAACGAATTTTTAGGCACCTAGTTTTTATTTGATGGGTAGCATAAGCACCTGCCGTTCGAATTCCCAGTTCTCCAAAATTTTCGAAACAAGTGCATGCACTTATTATCACGATGACAAAACAATATACCTGCCGCATCCCAATTATCAGTCTGTACTTGCAGAATTCCCTCGTTTATTAGGCAGGTATATTGTTTTTTCAGGTCGAGCAACTTTCAACTGGGCTGCAGACTGCCTAGGCTTGGTTTTGTTTTTAACAGGCCGAGCCCATGACGACAACGGGGCACAAAGATCCAGTAGGTATCTACAGGCCTCTGGCCCACCAGCATTAGTTATATTTTGTCTTACAACATCCGCAGGCAGTTTTTTTTACTGAATCAAACACATAGCCCAGTTCTATTTTCCACTTGAAATGCCATGTCCTACTTCCGTTTTCTAATCTCTACCTATAGTTTTACTAGTTCATATACACGTATCATTATATTGAAAATACATAAAGTTCCCTTTTCATATTTACATCCTTATTTTTGTTGTTGTTTTCCCTCCCAGTGCTGATTTTTTTACCACTGGTTTTCCCTTAAACCAACTCAATTGTCCCACGTCTTGTTTGCTTACAAAAACAAAACGATTTTTTTGGCAAATCAATAAGTTCTTAAAAAAATGTTTATCATTTCGGGATTACAACAGTTCGGACTCCACCGAAATATGCAAAATAAGGTTGAACTTTTTGACCGTGGTCCTGGGCAGAAAATGGGTTGTAATAAATTACTTAAGAATTAGCAAATGGGTTGTAATAAATTACTTAAGAATTAGCAAATGGGCTGCAAATTATTAAAAATATAGCAAATGGGCTCTATGTTGCCTGCCACAAATTTGGAGGCTGACTTCTGGGCCTACTAAGTTCATGCGTACACAAGGTTTCTCAAAAAAAAGAAACTTAGTCAACAATCGACTCTACCAGCGTCAGACCGTTAGATGTCAATCTAACGGCAATCGTGCTTCTTCAGTCTCTGATCTTCCTGCTCCAGCCGCCCAAACCAGCACCGGCGGAACCGCCTGCTCCCGCCTCCCGTGGCGTGCTGTGCTGCCGAGCAGGCCTCACGGCCCCACCATACTCGCATCCCAGGCCTGGATATCCCTCTACTCACCACACCTCCTGTTATTTTCCGGCGACGGCAGCCGAACCAGTCAACCCTCGTACTCCCCACCGCGTGGGCAGCTACTGTCGTGTCTTCCCTGGCTCCATATCGTTCCCTTCGTAGGCATCGCCGTCGTCCACCGCCCTGGTGCTCTTGGCGCGGCGTGGTCAACATGGTCAACGAACGACATCCATCGGAAGTGGACTGTACGTGGACAGCTGGGTCCACGGCCGCACACAAGGAAATGCCTCCTTATTACACGCAAAATAATGATTCCTCCACCTGACATCTGGGACCCACCGAAAGGGCCTCTGTATTTCGTGAAAAAAACGTTCCTGCCGCTGACAGCTCAGACCCACCAGTTATATCTTCGCATGCAAGGAAGTGCTTCCTTATTACGCACAAAAAATGAATACCCCCTGCTAGCTGGGACCCATCATATGGGAGGCTGACTTGTGGGCCTACTAAGTTGACGCAGACGGAGGGCTTTTTCAACTTAGTCAATATGAACGATTCTAGCTCCAGTGATCGTACGATGTCCATCCAACGGCCGTAGTGCTTCTTCAACCTCTGGTCTTCTTGCTCAAGCCGCCCAAACCAGCGCCAGTCGTGCCACGTGCTCCTGCCTCCCGTGGCCGACTGTGATGCCGTAGAGGCCTCACCGCCCCTACTACTCCCACCGCTGGCCAGGCCATCCCTCTACTCACCCACACCCCCTGTTATTCTGCGGCGACGGTAGCCTCACACCGCAGCCGAACCAGTGAACCCTCGTACTCCTCTCTACGTGGGCTTCCACTGCCATGTCGTCCCCTTCCTAGGCCTCGCCGTCGTCCACCGCCCTGGTGCTCTCGGCGCGACATGGACAACGTGGTCAAGGAACGACTTCGATCGGAAGAGTACTGACAGCTGGGTCCACGGCCGCAGCAAGGAAGTGCCTCCTTATTACGCGCTAAATAATGATTTCTCCACCTGACAGCAGGGACCCATCGGACGGGCCATCGTATTTTGCGAAAAAACATTTCCCCCCTGACTGCTGGGACCCACCAGCTACATCTTCGCACGCAAGGAAGTGCGTCCATATTACGGGCAAAAAATGATTCACCCCCTGACTGCTAGGACCCACCAGCTACATCTTCGCACACAAGGAAGTGCCTGACAGTTGGGACACACCTGGTCGAAGCATACATAGCATTGTCATTCTGGTGGCAAACATGTACGTACATATGATCGGTCTGTCTACATGCTGCAGCGATGAACCGTGGCCGTGTAAGTAAGGGTATGTGTCGTAGTAGAGGCGCGCATGTGTCGTAGTAGAGGCGCGCACGTAGCATGTACACGTACATATAGCCAGGGTGCAAGAAAGAAAATACGGCCACGTGCGTACATATGGGCGGGGTCTCGAACGCCCGCTCGCGCATACGTACGGCCAGGGCTCGTCCACATGGCTGGGTGAGAACGGAGAAACTGCGTCATCGTCGTGTTCATGGGGAGCCAACCGGCTGGGTCGGAACGGAATGCGTCATCGTGTTCATCAGGAGCCAACCGGCTTGGACGGAACAGCCGATGGAAACGAGGCCTGGCGTACCACAAAACGGACGAAACGACCTTGCGTTCGACCGGCCACGGTCGAAACGGGGTCCTGTTCATCGGGAGGGATCTGGCGTACAGCAAAACAAAGGAAACGGACTTCTCTTGGACCTCCTACGGTCGAAACATGGTCCTGTTGATTGGGAGGGGTGTGGCGTACCGCAAAACGGAGGAAACGGACTTCTGTTGGAGCACTACAGTCGAAACGAGGGTCCTGTTCATCGGGAGGGGTGTGGCGTACCGCAAAACGGGACTCCACGGGATACTGTTCATCTCCACCGTCGACCTCCTCCAGCCTCCACGGGCTACTTTTCATCCACCGTCGACCTCCTCTAGCCTCCACCTGCGACTGTTCATCCACGGGCTCCTATTCATCCAGCCTCCACCGCGCGCTCCTCCACCAGCTACTGTTCAACCAGCCCTCTCGACGGGGTCCTGTTCAACCACCCCTCCACGGGCTACTGTTCATCCAGCCCTCCACCGACTACTGTTCAAGTAGCCCTCCATGGGGTCGTCCTGTTCATCTAGCCCTCCACGAGGTCCTGCTCATCCAGCCCTCCACCGGCTCGATCGATCGGGGTCCTGTTCATCAGCGGCAACGGCCTCTACTACCACGGGGTCCTGTTGATCCAACCCCCACCGGGAACTGTTCATCCGAACCACCAACAACACTCACTGTTCATCAAGAGGCAGCAAGTTCGATCGGCTTCAGTTAGCAGCAGTAGCAAAGGAATCGCTCGATCGGGTTCAGTTAACAGCCATCGATCGATCGCTTGGGTTTAGTAACGCGTAGCCTGCAGTTCAATCGCTCGGGTTAAGTAGGCGAATGCCTCGCTCGGGTTCAGTTAGAGCCCAACGCCTCGCACCCACGCACGTACGTGTACGAGAGAAACGCGCATCGCTCGGCCGCCGACCACCCACCGTAACCGGGAACTCCCCGATATTTTCCTCGCCTTTTCTTCTACCACGGTTTTTCCCGTCATGGACGGCCCAAAGAATGTCATGCAACTGCGTCTCCGGCCCGCCCAAGACGAAAAGTCCATTTTCTGTCATGATTTTTTTCATACAAGTAGGAGCCCACCACATCTATGATGATACCGGGTTTTGTCACAACTATCGTCATAGAAGTGTCATAAGTATGATAGAAAAAAATTCATTCGGCCCAAAATGTCACGGATGTGTCTTTTTTTTGTAGTGTGAGTAGGTGGTTCTCTCTCATAAAATGAATGCTGGAAGTGTAGGCATTTTCTGATGGCTCCACTCACGATTGAAGAGTGGGTGGAGGGGTATATATAGCCTCCACACAAAATCTAACCGTTACACACAATTCACCAAACTCGGTGGGACCGAATATTCGAACTCAGTTATACCAATTTAGTTCAAATGTTAACGTTAGGCTTTTCGGTGGGACCGACATGTCAACTCGGTGGGACCGATTTCATTAGGGTTAGGGCATAACGTAATCTCGGTGAGACCGATTTCCGTAATAGGCAAACAGAGAGTTGGTCAGGCAACCTCGGTGGGACCGATCACTCATTTCGCTAAGATCGAAACGCTACGAAAAGGAAACAGAGAGTTTGCATTGCGAACTCGGTGGGACTGATCGCTCATCTCGGTTAGACCGAAACGTTACGAAGGGAAACAGAGAGTTTGCAATCCCATCTCGGTGAGACCGAGATCCCTATCGGTGAGACCGAACTGATTAGGGTTTCTCGCAGTGGCTATGTCAAATGAACTCGGTGGTGCCGGATAGATCAAATCGGTAGGGCCGAGTTTGACTTTTGGTTTGGGACATATGTGGAAATGAGAAAGTGGTTGAGGGCTTTTGGAGCATATCACTAAACATTTTGAGCAAGCAAGCCATTCAGCAACACCTCATCCCCTTTTAATAGTATTGGCTTTTCCTATGGACTCAATGTGATGTTGGACCACTAAAAATGAAAAAGTAGAGTCTTGAGCTTGAGCCCATATGTGTCCTTAGCATTTTGAGGGGTCCACATTCCTAGTCCATGCCATGCCAATCATTGAACTTTCTGAAACGATCATCTTGAAAGAGCGTTAGTTCAATGAGCTATATGTTGTTAGGAATTACCAAAACCGCCGAGGGATAGTTGCACTTTCAAAAGACATCGATCAGATGTTATGCGACATGAAGCCAAAGGACTGAGGAAGTCCCTACAGAATTTAGATGCATACTTTCTGGTGCACAGCAAGTGCTGGAGGATTTAAGCGCCACAAGAGAAAGTTAATAAGCTTGCTAAGCATCTTTCCAGCATTATGGGTACCAAGGATATTGTTTCTTGAGCTCTTCTGAAGTGGTTTCAGTTCTGGACTTGTTTTGCTGCGGCGTTTATTTGCACTGGTCACCAACTTTGACAACCAGTGTATGTGATATGCTGCTTTGTTCCCTATATTTTCACTGGTGGCGAACTTTGATGCCCAGTGGATGTAATATGTGTAATAGTCGTGATAGCGTAGCGTAAGTTGCTTGCTTATTTATTTCCTTGTTGTCTTGTTTATTTGTTTGTTTGTAGTCAGTGAAGTTCTTTTTCTGCGGTTTGCTAGTGGCCGCAATAACCTATTTTTAAAAACTAGGCCACAATAACCATGGCTACATATTTACAGTAGTGACCCTGGGCCTCCTACACGCCGTAGAAACAATCACTACTGCAGGATGCTGTTAACGCGACACTACGATCAGAGACCCTTCGACGAAACTGTGTGCGATGCAATAATCGCAAACTGTGGTGTAAAAAACCATCAAAAAATGTGCAAAACATTTGCGATGGAGCATGCATCAAACACGGTTCATATTTTAGTTGTGTGTGCGATGCAGGGCATAGGGTTCAGTTCAATTAACTGTTTGCGATGAGGAGGAACAAAAGAAGCAGGCAGCCAGATGAAGGTGTGTGCGATGTACATCATACGGTTCACTCGGATGAACTGTTTGTGATTAGGCAACACAAAAGAAAAGGTCAGCCAAATCATGGTGTGTGAGATATACGGCATGCGATTCACTCGGATGAACTGTTTGTGTTGAGACAAGAGAACATAAACGATTCAACTTAACAAGATGTGTGTGATATGCGGCAAACAGGTCTGTAATCAGAAATGTGTGCGAAGAACGATAATAACACAGACGGTTGCTGCTAATAAGACATGTGTGTTGTGCGATGGGATTGCATACAGAACAACAACATATATATACACACACTTATAAGGACATGGTTGCATAACCAAATTAAACATCCACTTACATAGGTGGCTACTACAACCATGGCATTTGCACACACCAAAGTAAACTATTACATGCATAATTACATAGGTGGCTACTACACACATGACTTTTCCACACACCACTAAAGTAAACTATATATTACATGCATGATTAACTAGCATAAACGATCATCTGATCATCATCTACTTCTTGTGACGCTTGCTCTGCTTGTGGCTCGATCCGGGCTCGTCGATTTGGGTAACGAGGCACTTCCTCATGTCAACGATCCGCATGTGCATCTCGTAGCATGTGTACACGCTCTTGGCCGCGAACCTGAGGTGAGGTTCATCCAGTTGCCGCATCCAGGCCCTGTGCTAGGATACGGGACTTGTTCTCTGGGCATCCTGCTTCATCCTTTCGTAGTAGGGGTCAACAATGGCCGAGGCGTGTTCGACCAGGGAGTCCTTCTTCGTGTTGCCCCAGACCCTGTAGTGGTCACGGATTTCGACAAGGTTCTTGCAGGCCAAGCCCGTAACACTTAGCACTTTTACATCGTTGGTGGTTTCCACCATGGCAAACTTGTAGTCGGTGTTGTTGACAAACCTATTGAAACAGTCGCAAGGCTCTGTGGCCATGTAGTAGTGGTATATGAGGACATGATGGCGCACGCACAACTGGGTCACGACAACATTCTGATCTATGCCGGGATGACCGGTGGTGTACTAGAGGTCGGTGCCGACCACCTTGTACTTGTCTCGAGCAAGCAACTCCTCAACGCTGTTGATGTAGTTCTCCACCACGGCCGGGTCGATGGTGTACACCACCGAGAGATCCGTCTCCCTCGCGTGGGTCTCCACTCTATGCTCGTCGAACTCCATTGGAGCGCCGCTAGACATCCCCTCTCTATGTGTCGTCATGGGTGTGCTTGTCATGTTGTGGGGCGTGATCGAAAGGTTGAAGAGACTAAGGTTATAATGGCTGCAGGAATTAAAGGGGAAGCCGGATGGCCAGGAATATCGGCAGGCCCTGATGGCAGTTCTAATTTGCAGCGCATAACTCCATCGTGCCGCACGTAACTGGCATCGCGCGGCAACGCGCGCAGTGCAACTGCATGCATATGGGTCCCCCAACATGATCGTGTGCATGCCCAACCGCTGGCTGAGCGCGCCCAAATTCAAACATTGCATCGGGATGCCCATGTATCGATTAGACAAAACATCCAATTACGTTATATAACAAATACCATTAATATTGCAAGGTTCAAATTCAAAGATTACAACGCCCAAATTCAAACATTGCAAACATCGTCATTTCTGAAAAGGGATTAGCCGCTGACAAGTCATGTATGGGTTTGACACAATGACTGCCAATGTATGGGTCTGGTTTTAATTTGCATACCATAATCTGAACCATTTGCGTTGAAGAGATGCACAGATCCTGCGTTGAACAACTTGCACGCTTCCCGGTGAGCTTGCGCACCGGACTGCGCTCGCACGCCTCCCGTTCAGTCAAGCAGTTGTCCGCACGGCACCTCCTATAGCCATTAAAAGCAAGACACGTGGGGTCATGTGAATGGTTAACAGAACGCACATGGTTTAAATTATACAAATGTTTGAGATATTAAAGTGGCAGCTATTTTTTTCAAAATGCCTTTTGTTGGCTGTTATTCGAGTGCGCCTTCTCTCAAAATGGACACGAAAAATACCACAGCATGTCGGGTGCCATTCCATGATAGCATGCCAAGTTTCATGAATTTCAGACGAGTTTTGGATTTACTAGAATTTAAAAACCAGGTATCTCAAGGTTTTGCCGGCAATCAAGAGTGCCCTGGTGTTTTAAATTCATTCCCATTTCTTGCATGGGACACAAGCATGCACCCAAGGACACAAATTTGATTTTGCAACCAATTTATATGCACTGGAGCATGTGCATGTATTTCAAATTTGAATTATGCACATAAAATGCCTAGAAAACCTAGTTAATGTACAGAAATGTCCAAACGAACCTCGAAAAATTCCAAAACTTAACACTACACTCTTGTTGTTCTATGTTGGCACTACAAAATTTTGGAAAGCAATAAGAGGCAATGGATATTGTTTCGTCCCCAAAGGTGTCACATTCCGTACCAAAACCATCAGGCTTGTTGTGAGAAGCTCTGGTTTGTGAGAAGCTTATACCCAAACCTGCCCCAAATGGGAGATTTTTTTACCATGTCATGTCGGGTGCCGCTCCATGATACCATGCCAAATTTCATGAATTTCAGACCAGTTTTGGATTTACTAGAATTTAAAAACCAGGTATCTCAACGTTTTGCCGGCAATCAACAGTGCCCTCGTGTTTGAAATTCATTCCCATTTCTTGTATGGGACCTAAGCATGCACCCAAGGACACATATTTGATTTTTCAACCATTTTATATGCACGGGAGCATGTGCATGTAATTCAAATTTGAATTATTCACATAAAATGCCTAGAAACCCAGTTAATTTATCAAAATGTCCAATCGAACCCCAAAAAATTCCAAAACTTAACACAACACTCCGGTTGTTCTATTTTGACACTAGAATTTTTTTGAAAGCAATAAGAGGCAACAGATATCGTTTCGTCCCCAAAGGTGGCACGTTCCGTACGGAAACCATCAGGCTTGTTGTGAGAACCTTATACCCAAACCTGCCCCAAACGGGACAAAATTAGTACCACTGCATGTTGATGCCGCTCCATGATACCATGCCAAGTTTCATGAATTTCAGACGAGTTTTGGATTTACTAGAATTTAGAAACCAGGTATCTCAACGTTTTTCCAGCAATCAACAGTGCCTTGGTGTTTGAAATTCATTCCCATTTCTTGCATGGGACCTAAGCATGCACCCAAGGACACAGATTTGATTTTTCAACCAATTTATATGCACTGGAGCATGTGCATGTATTTCAAATTTGAATTATGCACATAAAATGCCTAGAAAACCCAGTTAATGTATAGAAATGTCCAAACGAACCCCTAAAAATTCCAAAACTTAACACAACACTCCTGTTGTTCTATGTTGACACTAGAATTTTTTTTGAAAGCAATAAGAGGCAAAGGATATCGTTTCGTCCCCAAAGGTGGCACGTTCCGTACCGAAACCATCAGGCTTGTTGTGAGAAGCTTATACCCAAACCTGCCCAAATGGGACAAATTTTTTTACCACGGCATGTTGATGCCGCTCCATGATACCATGCCAAGTTTCATGAATTTCAAACGAGTTTTGTTTTTACTAGAATTTAAAAACCAGGTATCTCAACGTTTTGCCAGCAATCAACAGTGTCGTGGTGTTTGAAATTCATTCCCATTTCTTGCATGGGACCTAGGCATGCATCCAAGGACACCGATTTGATTTTGCAACCAATTTATATGCACTGGAGCATGTGCATGTATTTCAAATTTGAATTATGCACATAAAATGCCTAGAAAACCCAGTTAATGTATAAAATGTCCAAACGAACCCTGAAAAATTTCAAAACTTAACACAACACTCCTGTTGTTCTATGTTGACAGTAGAAATATTTTGAAAGCAATAAGAGGCAACAGATATCGTTTCATCCCCAAAGGTGGCACGTTCCGTACCAAAACCATTAGGCTTGTTGTGAGAAGCTCTGGTTTGTGAGAAGCTTATACCCAAACCTGCCCCAAATGGGACAAATTTTTTACCACGGCATGTTGATGCCACTCCATGATACCATGCCAAGTTTCATGAATTTTAGACGAGTTTTGGATTTACTAGAATTTAAAAACCAGGTATCTCAACATTTTGCCGGGAATCAACAGTGCCCTGGTGTTTGAAATTCATTCTCATTTCTTGCATGGGACCTAAGCATGCGCCCAAGGACACAGATTTGATTTTTCAACCAATTTATATGCACTAGAGCATGTGCATGTATTTCAAATTTGAATTATGCACATAAAATTCCTAGAAACCCCAGTTAATCTATAAAAATGTCCAAACGAACCCCGAAAAATTCCAAAAACTAAACACACAACACTCCTGTTGTTCTATATTGACCATAGAAATTTTTGAAAGCAATAAGAGGCAACGGATATCATTTCATCCCCAAAGGTGGCACATTCCGTACCGAAACCATCAGGCTTGTTGTGAGAAGCTCATACCCAAACCTGCCCCAAATGGTACAATTTTTTTTACCACGGCATGTTGATGCCACTCCATGATACCATGCCAAGTTTCATGAATTTTAGACGAGTTTTTGTAGCGAGTCGACCCAAAATCGGTCAAGTCTCTGTGTAGCTGTACCATCCCAAGATCATGCTGGCACACACAGTACACTGATGAAAAGATTCAAAGTTCAATCACACCTGAATTTATTACACGATTCTCATATCGAGTCTTTATTACATCATAATAAATTCAGCCGAAGGCCAACTCATGAGAAATAAACTAAATAAAGCTGCGGAAGCATAGACGAATAGCGAGTCCATCCGACTCCATAGGGCAATCGCCAAGCGTGGATCGTAGCCTCACTCTTGGTCGGAAAAATCCTCTGCAACATAAGACGTTGCAGCCGTGTAGGTAAGCATTTTGAATATGCCGGCAAGTCATAGAGAGAACAACAATAATAATGCTAACACTATATGCAATTTGGTTGCGGGGCTCTAAGTTTTATGTTTTTGCGAAAAAGCCAGTTTTTCCCTACAACAAAGGACTTGCTTGCAATTACTACAAAATGTTGGTTGTTATTGAGATGGTTCCGCCAACCAATGTCTCATTCCCAATTATTAAATAACCCCTCAATTAATTTATTAAGTTCGGTGTTGAGATTTCCGAAATACTCCAATTCTAGAGGCTCATTTGTCCGTAACCGGGGACACGGCTAATCGATTAGGTTGCTACTCTGCAGAGTCTTGTGCACTTTACCCGCAAGATTCGTTCCCTCCCTTATGTCCTCGCACTGCCTGTTGTTTGAAGACGGGACGAACGAAACAAGGTCTTCCGTAGAGTTTCTCTGGGCACTGCTGGTGCCCATCCATGTCCTACCGTTCTTCTACATCTGCTGGCACCGTCCGTCCAGAGTCACGCCTAAGGTCAACCCAGCCAGAGCCCATAATGGCTTGCGGCTGCACAGGTGAGCTTCCGGTCAAGATGTATCCATCCGCCTCTTCGTGGCTGGGTGAAGCTTTCCGCAAGATGTCATGGCGCTTCTCCATGCATCCCGGCCATCCGCTGGTTTCTCCAGGGTGCCCGTCAACCGTCCTCCACCCAGTAGTGAATTTGAAGTCCATCTTGAGCTTGAAGTCATGGGGTTGTCATCATCTTGAATCTCTCAACCAACCCCGTCTACGTGCATAACAAAATGAACTACATCGTCCCGGGCAATGGTAACAAGGGGAATTGGGTTCATCCTACCTCATGATACTACTCAAGAACATAACTTAAAATTCTCCTACTGCATGCATGGTGGGGAGGAATAATTCTAACGCAACAAAATCATAGGTATTGTAAAACATGATCAAATGACTTGCCTGGCTGACGGTCTTCGAAAGCTAGCGACTCGTAATAGCAGGCTTCGCACTCCGGAAATTCTATCGAAGCAACCAATAATCATATAAGCATACAAACATGCAATCGCATTAACATAACAGCAAGCTAACATAAATCACACAAAAGCAATCAAACCAAAACCAAAGAAAACTCGAAGAACTCCAAGCCAACAACTAGCAACAAAATAAAATAAACATTTTCTTTTCTGTAAATAAAAGTTCACCCTCTGTAACTACAGAAACTAATCTAAAATAAATTATAACAGATGTAAAATAAAATCTTTAATTAACTAGAACAATAGAAAACAACAGCAAGCTAAAAAACTAGAAAAGCTTGTTTTCGCAGAAAAACTATTTTTAATAAAGACTAAAAATACCCAAATAAATTCCTACTGCTAGGCAAGGTTAAAACAAAGCACTGACAAAAAGAATCGCTAAAAAGGAATAATCCTAACTCAATTTATAGCAGAAATACTAATCTGACTAAAACTAATATAAAACTATTTTTATAAACTTAAACATGGCCTAATCTATTTTCTACAGAAACTATAGGAAATTTTCAAACTATAGCAAAAAGAATCAACTAAAAATATTAAATAACCTAAAAGATATAGATTTTACAAGAACAGAACTATTCTGTTTTAAAAAACAGAAACTAAAATAACAGGAAAAAATACTAACGGGCGCTACTGGGATTATGGGGTGTGCGATCTGAAACTAAACAGCGCCCAGGCGCAACTTAACAGGACGTACACGTGCGTTTGTTTTTTTAGACTAAAACCGATCTACTGGTTTGATCTGAACCGCACTAAACCGCTAAAAGAACCGTAACTAAAACCGATCTAATGAAAATAAAACGATCTATATATCGATCTAATCTCACTTAACGGTTCGAAAAAAATGAGCGAACAGAGGAGGTGCGCTCGTGCTTACAGAGAAGAGCCTGGCGTGGGAGGGAAGAAGTGGCCGGTGGGTTGCAGGGCTCCGGTCGTCGGCGAGGATGTCCAGGTGATGCGGGAGTTCGGGGGCGTCCGATTTTCTATGGACGGTGTGAGCTGAGGGGATGTCGGGGACGGTGGAGACGACGAAGACGAGGCGGTGGAGCTCGGTGCTCCGGTGGAGCGTGCGGGGTTGGGGGTGGCCTCTGTAGATGACGAAGACGAACAAAAACATGTCAAAAAGGTTTGTGAGGTTGGGACAGACCAATAGCAGTGGTTAGAGAGGTTGGGGATGCTCACTGGTGAAACCAAACGGCGGTGAACTGCGGTGGCTGGGGCGAGATCGGGACGGCGAGGGCGCGAGCTATGGTGGGAGTTGGGGTAGGGTTTTTGGGGGGTTCGGAAGAGGAGGCTGAGGGGTTTATATAGGGCATAAGCGCGGGCGAGGGGTCGACTCGGGATCATGATCCCAGGAAGATCGGAACCGCGGCGGCGCTCGGGCATGCTCCGGAGCGGCATAGCGTGGGCGAGGGGAAAGAGAGAGGGCAGGCCCCGCGGGTCAGTGAGGGAGAGAGAGAGGGGAGCGAACGGGCGACCGAAGCAAAGGCGGCTCGGGCATCTGGCGCTGGGGCAGGCCGGCTCGGCCGTTGCTGGGTTGCGGCCTCGCTGGCTGGGATGTCGGCCTGGCCAGCTCGAGGGCTTTTCCCTTTTTTTGAATTAAGGCAGAGAGAGAAAACTAATTATGGAGAAACCTATATTATTTTTATATAGAAAGTATATATCAATAAAATCAGAAAAATAAATCCTACAACGTGAACATTTTTCTAGAGCAAAACAGAAACTAAAAAAATATTTTTTGTAAATTCCAAATAAAATTCAAATTTGAATTCAAACCTTTTGGCAATATTTTCTTCTGACATTTTTTTTGAGTGTCATGTTTGCTCCTCTCATAATTTTGCACAAGTATTTGTCAGGTATTTTTGAAATAAATTTCAATTGCCAAATTCAAATTCAAATTCCAATAAAACTCAAATGCCTCTGAAATTTCAAATGCCACTCAATTCAAACAAAATGCATAGATGCTTAGCTAATAATTGTAAAACATTCGAAATTAAAAATTTGGGATGTTACAAACCTAGCCACCTTAAGATGAATCTCGCCCTCGAGATTCGGGTTGGCTAGCAAATAGGTGCGGGTGGTCTCGATGAAGATCTTCTTCTCGCTCCAAGGTGGCTTCCTCCTCGGTGTGGTGGCTCCACAGAACCTTGCAGAACTTGATGATCTTGCTGCGAGTAACTCTATTCGCAATCTCGAGAATTCTGATGGGTTTCTCCTCATAAGTCATATCATTGTCAAGCTGTATGGCCTCTAGGGGCACTGTGTCTCTCAAAGGAATATCGGCCATCTCAGCATGGCATTTCTTCAGCTGGGATACGTGAAAGACATCGTGAACTCCTCACAATCCTTCTGGCAATTCCACCTTGTATGCAACTTCTCCTCTGCGTTCGAGGATTTTGTAGGGGCCAATGAACCTGGGTGCTAATTTTCCTTTAACACCAAACCTCTTGATTCCTCGAAGTGGGACACACGGAGATATGCTCGGTCTCCCGCTTCGTACGTTACTTCCTTGCGTTTACTGTCGGCATAACTCTTCTGTCTCGACTGGGCTATCTTAAGTCGGTCTCGAATCAGCTTGACCTTCTCTTCGGAGTCTCTGATAAGATCGGGACCAAAAAGTTTTCGGTCTCCAACACCATCCCACAGCAATGGTGTTCTACACCTCCTTCCGTATAGAGCTTTGAAAGGGGCCATCTTCAGACTGGTCTGATAGCTGTTGTTGTGCGAGAACTCTGCGTATGGCAAATTGTCATCCCAGCTAGATCCATAGTCTAGTGCGCAAGCTCTCAACATGTGCTCCAGAATCTGATTGACTCTCTCGGTCTGTCCATCTGTCTGCGGATGAAAAGCTGTACTGAACTCCAGCCTCGTACCCAAAGTTTCATGCAATTGATTCCAAAACTTTGAGGTAAATTGTGTTCCTCTATCTGACACGATACTCCTCGGAATTCCATGCAGACATATGATCCTGGTCATGCATATCTTTGCTAACTTAGCGCTGGTATATGTGGTCTTCACAGGAATGAAATGAGCTACCTTGGTCAAGCGATCAACCACTACCCAGATAGAATCATAACCTGAACGGGTCCTCGGTAATCCTGTGATAAAATACATTCCAAGTTTTTCCCATTTCCACTCGGGTATCGGCAAAGGTTGAAGTAACCCTGCCGGCTTCTGATGTTCCGCCTTTACTCACTGACAAACATCGCATACTGCTACGTACTCGGCAATATCCTTCTTCATACATGTCCACCAGAAACTTTCTTTCAAATCCAGATACATCTTGGTGTTGCCTGGGTGAATCGAGTACGGTGAATCATGGGCCTCCTGAAGAATTAACTTCCTGACCTATGGGTCATTAGGCACATAGATGTGATCCTCAAACCATAAAGTTCTGTGCTCATCTTCACAAAAACCTTTAGCCTTTCCGTTACTCATCGTTTCCTTTATCTCTGCAATTTCCTTGTCTGTCTTCTGGGCTTCACGGATTCTTTTGGTCAGAGTGGACTGTATATCCAAGGTGGCGACAAATCCTCTCGGTACTATCTCCAGTCGGAGCTCTCTGAGATCGTCGGCTAATTCCTGAGGTAATCCTCCAGCTATGAGTTCACATAACTTTTACAGCTCAAGGCATCTGCTACAACATTTGCCTTCCCTGGGTGATAATGCAATCTCATGTCATAGTCCTTGATCAATTCAAGCCATCTCCTCTGCCTGAGGTTCAATTCCTTTTGCGTGAAAATATACTTCAGGCTCTTATGATCCGTGTAAACATCACAACTGTTTCCGACAAGGAAATGTCTCCAGGTCTTGAGTGCGTGTACTACGGCTGCTAACTCCAAATCGTGTGTGGCATAATTCATCTTGTGAGGTCGTAGCTGTCTGGAGGTATAAGCTACAACTTTTCCTTCCTGCATGAGCACTCCTCCGAGTCCTTGACGAGAAGCATCACAATATACCTGGTAATCCTTGTGTATGTCCGGCAAAATGAGCACTGGGGCTGTAACCAGACGTTTCTTCAGCTCCTGAAAACTGGCTTCACAATCCTCGGTCCAAATGTACATAGTTTCCTTCTTCAACAGCTCCGTCATGGGCTTAGCAATCTTGGAGAAATTCTCAATAAATCTCCGATAATACCCTGCAAGTCCGAGAAAACTGCGGATCTCCTTGACTGAGGTGGGGGACTGCCAGTTGGTGAACGATTCGACCTTGGTGGGGTCGACTGCTATTCCTTCTTCTGAAATAACATGTCCGAGGAATCCGACTTCCTTCAGCCAAAATTCACATTTGCTGAACTTGGCATATAACTGATGTTCTCGGAGTTTCTCCAGAACTAGGCGCAGATGTTCCTTATGCTCTTCCTCGCTCTTGGAGAAAACCAATATGTCATCGATGAACACCATGACAAACTTGTCCAGATATTCCATAAATACCTTGTTCATCATGCTCATGAAATACGCAGGGGCATTAGTCAATCCGAATGACATGACGGTATACTCATATAAACCATACCTGGTGGTGAAAGCTGTTTTGGGTATATCCTGTTCACGAATCTTCAGCTGATGATACCTTGATCGAAGATCGATCTTGGAGAATACCTTGGCTCCAACTAGCTGATCAAATAAATCGTTAATCATCGACAGAGGGTACTTGTTCTTGATGGTCACGTCATTGAAAGAACGATAATCCACAACCTTTCTCAGGGTTCCATCCTTCTTCTCTACCAAAAGAACTGGGGCTCCCCAAGGTGACGAGCTTGGGCGAATATATCCTTGCTCCAATAATTCCTTGATCTGCTTCTTGATCTCTTCCAAATCATTCGGGGCATCCGATAAGGTCTCTTGGATATTGGGGTTGTGCCGGGCAATAACTCAATCAAAAACTCAATGTCCCTGTCCGGTGGCATTCCTGGTAATTCCTCTGGAAATACATCGGGAAAATCTTGCACTACGGGCACTTCCTCCTGAACAACACCCGTGAGGGAATTCACCCGATTCTGCATCGATGTGCGTCTGGATACATACTTGATCCTCTTCTGCTCCGGGGTGGTGAGCAAAATCATCTTGCGGGCATAGTCGATGTTCCCTTCAAACTTGGTCAACCAATCCATGCCTAGGATTACGTCCAATCCCTGGGATTCCAATACTATGAGGTCTGCAGGAAAATCATGATTTCCAATGCTGAGGGTCAAATGACAGCCTAAGCCTGCCGTCATCTCTCCTCCTGGGGAAGTGACCTGAAGCGCGGTTCTAAGGGTTCTAGTGGGCAACCCGTACTTTTCCGCAACTACCCTTGATATGAATGAATGCGTTGCACCGGAATCAAAGAGTACCAATACTGGATGTGAATTTAATAAAAACATACCAACCACAGTGTCTGGCTGATCACGAGGAAAAGGGTTGGGCTTCTTTGCTGAGCTTGCATTGCCGTTGCCATTTCCATTCCTCTGCTTGGCCTCCGGACAATCAGTGGCATAGTGTCCTGTCTTCTGGCACTTGAAACAGGTGATATGACTTAGATCCTTCTGAGCCGGAGCAGGACGGTGCTGGTTGCCATTGCCTCCATTGCCTGACTTGGAGTTGTTGTCGTGGTTGCGATTGTTCCCATTCCCTCCATGGTTATGTCCTCCATGATTATGTCCTCCATGGGTGTGATGGGTATGTCCTCCCGAGTATGGGGCATAGCGGGGCTTCTGCTGAGCTCCGGAGTTGTACTTTCCCTGGCCATATTTCCGCTTGCGGCTATCAATCTGCTGCTGCTTGCCTTCAAGTATGGTGGCCTTGTCTACCAGCTCCTGGTAGTTGTTGAAGGTAGCCACCATTAGCTGCATTCCTAGCTCATCATTGAGTCCCTCGAGAAACTTCTCTTGCTTGGCGGCATCTATGGCCACATCATCTGGGGCATAGCGAGATAATTTGCTGAACTCATCCACGTACTGCCCCACAGTACGGTTCCCCTGGCGTAAGTTGCGGAACTCACGCCTCTTCAGACTCATGGCTCCAGCTGAGACATGAGCAGAGCGGAAAGCCTGCTGGAACTGATCCCATGTCATGGTGGTGATCGGATAAGTAGTGGTGTAGTTCTCTCACCAAGAGGCTGCAGGTCCATCAAGCTGATGTGCGGCAAAGCGCACCTTCTCTGCATCTATGCACCTAGCAGTGGCTAACTCCCTTTTGACCTTGCGGAGCCAATCATCGGCCACAATCGGCTCAGTGCTACTAGAGAACACTGGCGGATTCAGCCTTAGGAAGCGTGTCAAGTTGTCAACAGGGGGTGGTGGCGGTGGATTGTTGTTGTTGTTGTTGTTGTTGTTGTTGTTGTTGTTGTTGTTGTTGTTGTTGTTGTTGTTGTTGTTGTTGTTGTTGTTGTTGTTGTTGTTGTTGTTGTTGTTGTTGTTGTTCTGGTTCTGGATGAGCATCTGCATCAGGGCATTCTGCTGCTGGATCAGCTGGGTGAGCTCCGGTGGAAAGTTGAAACCGGGGTCACGTCTCGGAGGCATCTGGTGTTTTGGAGTGGATGAGAAATTAGAATAGAACAAGGGTCTAATGAGAAAATAGCACTACCCATATGAATGCACAATCATAATCACACCAATCATTTATTCATTCATCTCAAACAAGGTTCCATCTCGGATTACAAAAATCTCATGACTAATCGAAAAATAACGGCCTAACTGATCGACGAAAAATAAAATAACATGGCGGTCGACTAAATGTCTTCATCAATTACCCTTGCGTCCTCTGGTGCGGCGTCCTCCAGTGCGGCTTCCTTCGGTGGAGCTCTCTTAATAATCCCGGTCATTGCTCACGAGGGGTCCTTCATCTCCACTCGGAAAAAGGTCTTCTCCCAGGTCCATTTTCTCCTCCGGTGTGGCAATATATTTATCCCGGTCCTCGATTCTATCGATAAAATCCTTGACTTCTTCTTCATGTTCAAGGAAGTCCACGCGTGCCTTCTCCTCCAGTTCCAGTTCACGGAACAACAGCCTCCTGTGTACCTTCCAGTTTCGGCGCGTCTGGATTTCCCGGTTCCTGATGAGACTCTCCAAGTCTTGGACATATGAAACAATGGAGTCGTCCTCTACGGTACGGATGATATCTCCATTCCTAGCTCTGCGAGAAATCATGGCGAGGTCTGATGGGTCGAGCTCGGCCCTGTACTCTTCTCGGAGATGTCCAAGTGCACGATAAATCGCCATGTCTCTTCCGAGGATCCAAGTGAAATCGGTAAAATCAAAGTCAATGGGCTCTGAATGTCCTCCAAAGGTCCTCCCTGGAATGTGCACCTTAATCCTGTAGCGGGTATCCGTCGGCAGTGCATTGGTAGGCTTCCCGGTGATTGAAGGCAGAGCAATCTTTAGCTTCTTCATGATCTGAACCAGCTTCTTGCCGAGAAGCATCATCTCATCTGGCTGGCAAAACTCCGGTAGCAGAACTGGGGTGAACTCGGCGGCCATCTAGAATGTTGAAAATCGGAGAGAAGTCAGAAATGAACAGGGGAGAATTACGGAATGACAAGAATATAAAATAAAATAGTCTCTTCCTATGGATTTCCGATCTTATGGGTTACGTCCTACGGTCAGCGTGTGCTCTGAATACCATCTTTGTAGCGAGTCGACCCGAAATCGGTCAAGCCTCTGTGTAGCTGTACCATCCCAAGATCATGCTGGCACACACAGTACATTGATGAAAAGATTCAAAGTTCAATCACACCTGAATTTATTACACGATTCTCATATCGAGTCTTTATTACATCATAATAAATTCGGCCAAAGGCCAACTCATGAGAAATAAACTAAATAAAGTTGCGGAAGCGTAGACGAATAGCAAGTCCATCCGACTCCATAGGGCAATCGCCAAGCGTGGATCGTAGCCTCACTCTTGGTCGGAAAACTCCTCTGCAACATAAGACGTTGCAGCCGTGTAGGTAAGCATTTTGAATATGCCGGCAAGTCATAGAGAGAACAACAATAATAATGCTAACACTATATGCAATTTGGTTGCGGGGCTCTAAGTTTTATGTTTTTGCGAAAAAGCCAGTTTTTCCCTACAACAAAGGACTTGCTTGCAATTACTACAAAATGTTGGTTGTTATTGAGATGGTTCCGCCAACCAATGTCTCATTACCAATTATTAAATAACCCCTCAATTAATTTATTAAGTTCGGTCTTGAGATTTCCGAAATACTCCAATTCCAGAGGCTCATTTGTCCGTAACCGGGGACACGGCTAATCGATTAGGTTGCTACTCTGCAGAGTCTTGTGCACTTTACCCGCAAGATTCGTTCCCTCCCTTATGTCCTCGCACTGCCTGTTGTTTGAAGACGGGACGAATGAAACAATGTCTTCCGTAGATTTTCTCTGGGCACTGCCGGTGCCCATCCATGTCCTACCGTTCTTCTACATCTGCTGGCACCGTCCGTCCAGAGTCACGCCTAAGGCCAACCCAGCCAGAGCCCATAATGGCTTGCGGCTGCACAGGTAAGCTTCCGGTCAAGGTGTATCCATCCGTCTCTTCGTGGCTGGGTGAAGCTTTCCGCAAGATGTCATGGCACTTCTCCATGCATCCCGGCCATCCGCTGCCCGTCAACCGTCCTCCACCCAGTAGTGAATTTGAAGTCCATCTTGAGCTTGAAGTCATGGGGTTGTCATCATCTTGACTCTCACTTCTCCCTTATGAAGCTCTCAACCAACCCCGTCTACGAGCATAGCAAAATGAACTACATCGTCCCGGGCAATGGTAACAAGGGGAATTGGGTTCATCCTACCTCATGATACTACTCAAGAACATAACTTAAAATTCCCCTACTGGATGCATGGTGGGGAGGAATAATTCTAATGCAACAAAATCATAGGTATTGTAAAACATGATCAAATGACTTGCCTGGCTGACGGTCTTCGAAAGCTAGCGACTCGTAATAGCAGGCTTCGCACTCCGGAAATTCTATCGAAGCAACCAATAATCATATAAGCATACAAACATGCAATCGCATTAACATAACAGCAAGCTAACATAAATCACACAAAAGCAATCAAACCAAAACCAAAGAAAACTCGAAGAACTCCAAGCCAACAACTAGCAAGAAAATAAAATAAACATTTTCTTTTCTGTAAATAAAAGTTCACCCTCTGTAACTACAGAAACTAATCTAAAATAAATTATAACAGAGGTAAAATAAAATCTTAAATTAACTAGAAGAAAACAGCAGCAAGCTAAAAAAATAGAAAAGCTTGTTTTCACATAAAAACTATTTTTAATAAAGACTAAAAATACCCAAATAAATTCCTACTACTAGGCAAGGTCAAAACAAAGCAGTGACAAAAAGAATCGCTAAAAAGGAATAATCCTAACTCAACTTATAGCAGAAATACTAATCTGACTAAAACTAATATAAAACTATTTTCATAAACTTAAACATGGCCGAATCTATCTTCTACAGAAACTATAGGAAATTTGCAAACTAGAGCAAAAAGAATCAACTAAAATTTTTAAATAACCTAAAAGATATAGATTTTACAAGAACAGAACTATTCTGTTTTAAAAAAAGAAACTAAAATAACAGAAAAAAACTAAGGGGCGCTACTTGGATTATGGGGTGTGCGATCTGAAACTAAACAGCGCCCAGGCGCAACTTAACAGAACGTACACGTGCGTTTGTATTTTTAGACTAAAACCGATCTACTGGTTTGATCTAAACCGCACTATACAGCTAAAAAACCGTAACTAAAACAGATCTAATGAAAATAAAACGATCTACATATCGATCTAATCTAACTTAACGGTTCGAAAAAAATGAGCGAACAAAGGAGGTGCGCTCGTGCTTACAGAGAAGAGCCTGGCGTGGGAGGGAAGAAGAGGCCGGTGGGTGGCAGGGCTCCGGTCGTCGGCGGCGTCGGCGAGGATGCCCAGGTGATGCGGGAGTTCGGGGGCGTCCGATTTTCTGTGGACGATGAGCTGAGGGGATGTCGGGGACGGCGGAGACGACAAAGACGAGGCGGTGGAGCTCGGTGCTCCGGTGGAGCGTGCGGGGTTGGGGGTGGCCTCTGTAGATGAGGAAGACGAACAAAAACATGTCAAAAAGGTTTGTGAGGTTGGGATAGACCGATAGCAGAGGTTAGAGAGGTTCGGCATGCTCACCGGTGAAACCAAACGGCGGTGAACTGCGGTGGCTGGGGCGAGATCGGGACGGCGAGGGCGCGAGCTATGGTGGGAGTTGGGGTAGGGTTTTTGGGGGGTTCGGAAGAGGAGGCCGAGGGGTTTATATAGGGCATAAGCGTGGGCGAGGGGTCGACTCGGGATCACGATCCCAGGAAGATCGGAACCACGGCGGTGCTCGGGCGTGCTCCGGAGCGGCATTGCGTGGGCGAGGGGAAAGAGAGAGGGCGGGCCCCGCGGGTCAGTGAGGGAGAGAGAGAGGGGAGCGAACGGGCGACCGAAGCGAAGGCGGCTCGGGCGTCGGGCGTTGGGGCAGGCCGGCTCGGCTGTTGCTGGGCTGCGGCCTCGCTGGCTGGGCTGTCGGCCTGGCTAGCTCGGGGGCTTTTCCCTTTTTTTTGAATTAAGGCGGAGAGAGAAAACTAATTATGGAGAAACCTATATTATTTTTATATAGAAAATATATATCAATAAAATCAGAAAAATATATCCTACAACGTGAACATTTTTCCAGAGGCAAAACAGAAACTAAAAAAAATATTTTCTGTAAATTCCAAATAAAATTCAAATTTGAATTCAAACCTTTTGGCAATATTTTCTTCTGACATTTTTTTTGAAGTGTCATGTTTGCTCCTCTCATGCTTTTGCACAAGTATTTGTCACGTATTTTTGAAATAAATTTCAATTGCCAAATTCAAATTCAAATTCCAATAAAACTCAAATGCCTCTGAAATTTCAAATGCCACTCAATTCAAACAAAATGCATAGATGCTTACCTAATAATTGTAAAACATTCCAAATTAAAAATTTGGGATGTTACAGTTTTGGATTTACTAGAATTTAAAACCAGGTATCTCAACGTTTTGCCGGCAATGAAGAGTGCCTTGGTGTTGGAAATTCATTCCCATTTCTTGCATGGGACCTAAGCATGCAGCCAAGGACACATATTTGATTTTTCAACCAATTTATATGCACTGGAGCATGTGCATGTATTTCAAATTTGAATTATGCACATAAAATGCCTAGAAAACCCAGTTAATGTATAAAAATGTCCAAACAAATCCCGAAAAATTCCAAAACTTAACACAACACTCCTGTTGTTCTACGTTGACACTAGAAATTTTTTGAAAGCAATAAGAGGCAACGGATATCGTTTCATCCCCAAAGGTGGCATGTTTTGTACCGAAACCAGCAAGCTTGTTGTGAGAAGCTTATACCCAAACCTGCCCCAAATGGGACAAATTTTTTACCACGGCATGTTGATGCCGCTCCATGATATCATGCCAAGTTTCATGAATTTTAGAAGAGTTTTGGATTTACTAGAATTTAGAAACCTGGTATCTCAACGTTTTGCGGGCAATCAACAGTGCCCTGGTGTTTGAAATTCATTCCCATTTCTTGCATGGGACCTAAGCATGCACCCAAGGACACAGATTTGATTTTTCAACCATTTATATGCACTGGAGCATGTGCATGTATTTCTAATTTGAATTATGCACATAAAATACCTAGAAAACCCACACTGGTGCTCGTCGGTCCTAAACAAACGGTTTTTAGCCCGTTTCCGCGACGGCATTTGGAACCGTCGCCAAATGAGAGTGGGCGATAGGGGGTCCTTCCCACACGACCCAGAAACGGTCGGGGATATGCCCTCCTGGCACACACGCTCGGCAAAATTAGTTCGTGTGCGACCGGCGAGCGCTCAAATACGGAAGTACGTACAATAGAGCTAAAATACAATTATACGGCGAAATTGTTTCCGGTCGCAAGTACATCCCACACAGTCAGTCCCCGCTAAACATTTCCGTTCGTATTTTCATCCCGCACAGTCGCTCCAAGGAAAACGTTTCCGTTCACAGGTACATCACACACAATTTTTCCCGTTAAATCGTTTGTGATAGCGTTGCCATTGCACACGATATTAATAATTTTATTGTTTGCGTTATTGAATGCATCACACACGATGCGTAGAAGAAACTATGTGGCAAAGGCTGTCCATCACACACACTTTTTATGTGGTAAACGTTTGTGCAAGGTGGCCTAACGCAAAGAGTTTTCAAGAGAAAGTCGTGTGTGAAGTGGAGATTGATCACACACGTACTGGATCCTAGAAACATTTCAAATCTCCACATATATCGATAACGTTTCGCTTTCGCAAACCATGTGCAGTGTAATCCCTAATTTAAAAATCACATTATTTGAATTTGAAAGTAGGCAATCACTTATTTCATATCCAACCATGTTTATTACAAATATAGGTTCAACCACGAATCCATAATTTGATGCACAGGTACATATACTGAAGAACTACAGAAGCACCAAGTAAAAAATGATGAACCACAGTTGTACTAAAGACTGTAAAGAGAGAGGCGAAAGACATTCTGGTTGCTGGAGAAGGTGAAGCGGAATGCCCATATTGTGCTCTCCTCCATGCGTAAGGCGCGCACGACTCTAGGCCAACCCCTTGTGATGGCTGCCCGTCCATCCTTCACTTTCTTCATTAGGACTTCTCGATGCTCATTGTAGTCTGGATGAAATACTTTAACCTTCATTGCGTGTCCACCAATCATGTACTTTGCGAGGTAATCTTGAGTGAACTGCTTCGGGAACCACTGGGAACAAAAAAGATTCAGACATTGTTGTCTAACAACTCATTATGGACAGTAAAAAGAGAAGGCTGTAGAGTTTGTAGTTACCATCCTACAGCTCACTGTTGTGTTGGATAGAGCATAAACAAATAATTTGCTTGCCACCATTCGTATCTTTTTGCTAATAATCCTTATCAGTTTTCTCACTTGATGCTTGTTCATCAATATCTCATTGCCCCATACGCAAAAAGGGTCGACGCGTGGATCCTTGCCAAGGGCATATGTACCTACAAGCAACAAGTCAATATTAGAAGCTAACTAGTGTCGAGGCCTGGATCTATATGCACTACATTATGGAATGACGGGGGGAGTACAAGCTGAGGGATGAAGCTAACCTCAGCGGAAAATGGTGGCCACTCCCGTTGTTGTCCTACATAAGTAGTGGAAAGGCATGATAAGTACAACAATCTTTACATCAAGCAAATATAGAAATACAGAAAGCAGGCTTAACAGATAGCTTGAATGTGTTGGTTTCAGTATACTGTTAAAGCAGATATAAAATGGAAGGCAATGTTACCGACAGCAGGCTTAACAGCCATCAAATATTGCAATTCAAACTGGTATTGTTGAAAATAATAGAATGTAGGTAATGCTTAAACATCACACTGGATAAATGTGTAAAACTGAAATAAAGGGCATGTGTTAACTACACCAGGAATAACTGGAACCAAATATAGCCGTTCAAACTGGTATTGATGTAGTCGAGCGGCACAGTTCCGACTTGCACATAATGAACAACACATTGTGAATGACTGAAATAAACAAGGCATAAATGACCAGTATAATAACCAAATATAGCCATTGAAAACTAGACAGAGTCTCACTCCAACCAACCTAACAAGCAAATACAAATAAACATGGCATATGCTTGAAAACTGGACAAATGCTCACTGCAACCAACCTAACAAGCAGATAAAGATAAACAAGGCATCTGCTTGATAACTGGACAAATGCTAAAAAAGCAACCTAACAACCAAATACAGATAAACAAGGCATATGCTTGATATCTGGACAAATGCTAAAAAAAAAGCAACCTAACAACCAAATACAGATAAACAAGGCATCTGCTTGATAACTGGACAAATACTCACTGCAACCAAACTAAGAACCAAATACAGATAAACAAGGCATCTTCTTGATAACTGAAAAATGCTCACTCCAACCAACCTAACAACCAAATACAGATAAACAAGGCATCTACTCACTATAAACAACCAAATATAGCCATTCGTGAAACTAAAGTGGACAATTCATACTTAAATATCACATAGACCTACTGAACAATACATTTTTGCATAACTGAAATAATTAAACACGGCACAGTTAAAGCACCGCACGACAAATGCCACTACAACAAAGGGTACGGGTTGGCAAGCTAGAAAATGTAAGATTTGCTGATAGAATGTTGCCTCACATTTCATGGACAGGATCCTTCCAGTTGGAAGAGCACAGGCCCATGTTGCGCTCTCTAATGTCACAGATGGGATGTTTCACCTTGGAAGAACCTTCGTGGGTGCCCTCCTCGTGGTCATGGTCGTGGTCAATGAGATCTGACTTGGCAACTGAGGATCCCAATCCGCCGTCGTAGAACGTGTCCTTCAGAAGTGACAAAATGGGCTCGATGGCGTATAAAGCTCGCAAATCCTTGACCGCTTGGCGGAGGAGATCAGTGGCAGGGCCATCAAAGAGATCGACGGCGGTTGAACCAGAGGGGCTGGGGATGGACCACTTAACCTGTGACATGGCTCGCGTGAAGCTGTCGGTGTGGACGAGCTTGATGTCATAGCCAGCTTTCCCGATACAGTAATACGCTAGCCCGCTGACATGAAGCTTTCGGCATGGCAACATAGTCAACGTCTTCGCCAGCTTCCGCGGTGACGTGTTGCTCTGGGATCGACAGGTCGGGGCGAATGGCGGCCACCTCCCCAACATCCACCGGAGAGGCCATGATAAACATCTTCTTGGCCGAAAGCTTGTCGGGCTCCCCGGGATACATGGTCGAGCTTAGGCTGCAACATTCTGGAGCAGGGGATGTGGATCTGGCGGGGAGGGACACCGCAGGCCTCATCTAAAAACTCAGGGGAGTGGGCCGACTGTATGGGAGTCGCTGGATAACATGAACTTCCTATCTAAGCTAGGAGGAACGGGCAGACCGGCAGGGTTGGTGGTGGCGCCAGCGGCGGCCGCTAGTTAGGGTTCGAAGGGGGGGAGGGGCGGGTGGGGGACTGTGGAGGGGGGTGGGGTGGTGTTTCAGGATACGCCGCGGCTACTAAATTTTTTAGTAATGGTGGGTGGAGATGGTGGTGGACGAGGGAGGGCGACGGTTCAAATGCCTCGGCTACTGCAATTTTACTATAAGGTCGGGGCTGGAGGAGTGTGGGTGACGGTTGAAGTATGACGGCTACTAAAATTTGGGTAAAGGAATTTACGCGGGGCGGGAGTGCCCAAGATCGCGCACGGTCCAATAACAATATGTGTGTATGATAATAAGGAAAAGTGGCGCGGATCCGCCAATTTTTGCAACGCTCAAGGCTGGTAGTTTGTTTTTTATATTTCTAGCTAGCTGGTCTATCGCACACGGTTCGTCCTAATTTCCAAATAAACTTACCCGCCTTTAGCTTAGGTGGTGGTTTTATAGCGCACTTGTATCGCACATGGTTAAGCCAGTACCTCTACCCTTTGCTCGCGTTTGCGCGGTCGTGGTGATTTCAGCGCACTTGCATCGCACACGGTTGAGCTAGTATGCTCGCACTTGCGCGGTCGTGGTGATTTCAGCGCACTTGCATCACACACGGTTGAGCCAGTACCTCCACCTTACACTACTGGAATCAGCTAATTTGCCATCTGCCAGCTCTTTGCCGTCTGCTAGCTGACGGCAAAGAAGCTCTTTGCCATCAGCTACCCAAAAGCAGACGGCAAAGAAATGGCAGACGGCAAAGAAGCTCTTTGCCATCTGCGAGCTCTTTGCCGTCTGCCAGCGGACGGCAAAGAATCTTTGCCGTCCGCTGGCAGACGGCAAAGAGTGAGGTGGCCCCCACCCCCCGCCCGTTTGGGAAAAACTAAACGGCCCACCTCTTTGCCGTCTGTTAGCAGACGACAAAGAGGCAAAAAGGCGGACGGCAAAGAGAGGCGGACGGCAAAGAGGGCACTACCTAACGGCCCGTACCCCTCTTCCCGCCCGTTACTCAGTTTCTCCTCGCCGTTCTCTCCTCCCACCCCGCCGCCGCCGCCGCCGCCCCCACCACTCGCAGCCGCCCCGGGGCCCCGCCGCCCCACCGCCCGTCCCCCCCCCCCGCCCCCCGCCCGCCGTCGCCCCACCACCCGTCGCCCCCCCCGCCCCGTCGCCCCCGCCGCCCCGTCTCCCCCGCCACCCCCGCCGCCCCAGGGCCCCGCCGCCCCGGCCCCCAGCCGCCCCCCCGCCCCGGCCCCCCTCGCGCCCGGCCCCCGCCGCCCCGCGCCCCACCGCCCCGGGCCCGGCCCCCCGCCGCCCCAGGCCGCCTCCTCCACCGCCCCGCCCCCTCCTCCACCGGCCTCCTCCACCGGCCCTGCCCCAGGTGAGCCCCCCTTTTTCTGTTTTTTTCTGTTTTTTTTCCTTTTTAGTTTTAGTTTTAGTTTAGATTTTGTTTTAGTTGTAGTTTTAGGTTTAGTTTTAGTTTAGTTTTAGTTTTAGGTTTAGTTTAGTTTGAGGAAAGAAGAAGAAGAAGAGAAAAAGAGGAGAGGAGGAGAAGAAGAAGAGGAAAAGGAAAGGAAGAAGAAGAGGAGGAGGAGAAGAAAAAAGAAGAAGAGGAAGAAGAAGAAGAAAAAAGAGGAGAGGAGGAGAAGAAGAAGAGGAAAAAGGAAAGGAAGAAGAAGAAGAGGAGGAGGAGAAGAAAAAAGAAGAAGAGGAAGAAGAAGAAGAAAAAAGAGGAGAGGAGGAGAAGAAGAAGAGGAAAAAGGAAAGGAAGAAGAAGAAGAGGAGGAGGAGAAGAAAAAGAAGAAGAGGAAGAAGAAGAAGAAAAAGAGGAGAGGAGGAGAAGAAGAAGAGGAAAAAGGAAAGGAAGAAGAAGAAGAGGAGGAGGAGAAGAAAAAAGAAGAAGAGGAAGAAAAGGAAGAATAGGAAGAAGAAAAGGAAATAAGAGGAAAAAAACCCGACCCAACACGGCACCCCGACCCCGACCCGGCACCCCGACACGACACCCCGACCCCTAGACCCCGACCCCGACACCCCGACCCCAACCCCGACCCCGACACCCCGACCCCGAGCCTGACCCGACACCCCGACCCCGACACCGACACGGCACCCCGACCCCGACCCCGACCCCGAGCCTGACCCGACACCCCGACCCCGACACCGACACGGCACCCCGACCCCGACCCGGCACCCCGACCCGACACCCCGACCCCGAGACCCCGACCCCGACACCGGCACGACACCCCGACACCGACACCCTAACACCACACCCACCCTTACCCCGACACCGACACGGCACCCCGACCCCGACCCGCACCCGACCCGACACCCCGACCCCGAGGCGGCACCCCGACCCGACACCCCGACCCGACACCCCGACCCGGCACCCCGACCCGACACCCCGACCCCGAGACCCCGACCCCGAGCCTGACCCGACACCCCGACTCCGACACCGACACGGCACCCCGACCCCGACCCGGCACCCCGACCCGACACCCCGACCCCGAGACCCCGACCCCGACCCCGACACCCCGACCCCGAGCCTGACCCGACACCCCGACCCCGACACCGACACGGCACCCCGACCCCGACCCGGCACCCCGACCCGACACCCCGACCCCGAGACCCCGACCCCGACACGACACCCCGACCCCCGACACCTCCCGAAAAGGTGTTCTTTGGCCTTCCAGAAGCCGACGGGGTCATATATTTGTGAATTATTAGTTAGGTCATATATCTTTCGATTTTGTTATAAAAACATCATATATAATTGTGTTGATCGGGTAGTTTTAAATGTGCAGTTGTTTCATCGCTGCGAGGTTTGGTGTTCGACGACCTCGCCGTGCGTTTGACGAGCTCTGCCCCTTCGTTCGTGGGTGAGCACAAATGACATGTCCTCCTCCCCCATTAATTATTTGATCTATTCCGATGAAACTTGATAGCTAGCTATATATGTGTCTTGAATCATTAGTATGCGTAACCAATATGTGTCTCCCGTTCGAAAGCGTCATAGTTATAAATATGCATGCATTTGCATATTTATAACCTTGATTCTTTCGAATTGTCCAACGCTATCCATGGACAGCCCGAGTATGTTTAGATTGGGTTCGTTTTCCCATATGCTTTGCTCCGGATCCGACGCATAAATTTCGTCAGTGCCTCCCCTGTTGTTCTCCGGGTACACATCCTCTCTGTTTATTGCAGAGACGTGTATCAGGAGAACAGCGGGGAGGTGCTGCCGAAATTTTGCGTAGGATCCGGAGCATAGCATGGGAAAATGAACCCAATCTAAACATACTCGGGTGGGATTAGGACCTATCATTACCTATTAGAGTGTAGGTTGCATGGACGTAATAAAATTGACAAAGTAGATCAACTGATGAATATATACATGGTGAATTATATATATATATATTTGTTGTGTGTCTAGTAGCTCTGAAAGTCAAGATGAGTGATCGTGCGTGGATGTACACCGGTCACACTGGTCAGAACAAATGGAGCACTGAATGGTTCACAAAAACCAAGGGGTTTGTGCGAGCCGCATTTGCAAATGGCCAGAGGAAAACCTGGTGCCCCTGTTTACGGTGCGGCAATTGGGAAAAGAGGACAGAGGCTGAAATGGGCAAACACCTGCAGAAGAGTGGTTTTACGCCCGATTATACGGTGTGGACATTTCATGGTGAGTCTGCCCAACGTGACCGAGCTGAGGTGGATCGTCGTCGCACCGACGAGCATGGTACCGGGATGGAAAACATGGTGCAAGACTTTGATGATGCTCGGGATTCGGACGAGGAGATGGAGGAATCTGCAAAGGCCTTCAATGAAATGTTGGAGTCTTCAAAACGTCCGCTCCATGAGCACACTGAGCTTTGTCAGTTGGATGCCATCTCACAAGTAATGGCTCTGAAGGCTCAGTTCAACTTGGGCAGAGAATGCTACGATGCAATGATGACAGTATTTGGACGCTTTCTACCCAAAGGCCATGTAATGCCTGCAAACCTGTACCAGTCGGACAAAATCCTCCGTGCACTGAAGATGCCCTATGATAAGATACATGCCTGTGAGAAAGGATGTGTCTTGTTTAGGCTTGACTATGCGGACTTGAACTATTGTCCCATTTGCAAGTCTTCCAGGTATGTTGTGGTAGACAACGGTATGGGTGAGAAGACACAGACCAAAATCCCCGTTAGTGTTCTTCGGTATATGCCAATCGTACCAAGACTTCAACGTCTTTTCATGGTCGAAGAGACGGCCAGACAGATGACATGGCACAAAACGGGCAAAAGAACCGAACTAGATGCAGATGGGAATCTGATGATTGTACACACATCGGATGGTGTTGCGTGGAAAAAGTTTGATGAATTACATGGTGACAAAGCGGCAGATCCGAGGCATCCTCGAGTCGGCATCAGCACGGATGGGTTCAGTGTGTTTGGTATGACGGCAGCCCAATACAGTTGTTGGCCCGTATTTGTCTTTCCACTCAATCTCCCCCCCGGACAGATTATGCAAAGAAAGAACATTTTCCTGACGTTGATAATTCCAGGGCCCAACTATCCGGGGGAAAAATATGAATGTGTACATGCAACCGCTTAAGGACGAATTGCAAGAAGCCTGGGATAATGGGTTCAAGACATACGATGCCTATAGCAAACGGAACTTCATAATGCGTGTCTGGTACATGTACTCGACGCATGACTTGCCGGCGTATGCGCTATTCGTTGGCTGGTGTGTGCATGGAAGGTTCCCGTGCCCCACATGCAAGGGAGCTCTTGAGTTTCGTTGGCTTCAGGCCGGTCGCAAGTTTTCTTGCTTCGACATGCATAGACAGTTCCTGAATCCTCGCCATAAGTTCAGGAAAGACAAGAAGAACTTCATCAGAGGTAGAGTTGTCAAAAACTCTGCACCACCTGCATTGACAGGCCAACAGACCCTGGATCAGTTAAACGCTCTCGAGCCAGATCCAGAGCGTCCAGGGTACTTCAAGGGGTATAATTCTAAGCACGCCTGGACTCACAAAACATGCTTATGGGATCTGCCTTACTTCAAAGACCTCCTTTGCCCACACAACATCGACGTGATGCACACTGAGAAGAATATCGCCGAGGCACTTTTTGGTACATTGTTCGGCATAGATGGGAAGTCAAAGGATAATACTAAGGCTAGAGTCGATCTGGAGGCGCTATGTGATAGGCCGTTACAAAACATGAAAGAACCGAAAGGAAAGCAGAACTGGACGAAGCCAAAGGCATGGTTCAATCTTGGAAGGCCAGCTATGAGGGAAATTATCTTGTGGGTGAAAATGCAGTTGATGTTCCCCGATGGGTATGCAGCGAATCTACAGAGGGGAGCCAGTCTTGATAAATTGAAGATATTTGGTCTCAAGAGTCATGATTGGCACATATGGATTGAGCGGGTAATGCCGGTGATGTTGCGTGGCTTCATCCCTGAGGATGAATGGCTAGTACTGGCAGAACTCAGCTATTTCTTCCGTGTTCTTTGTGCGAAAGAACTATCGCCTGGCGTGCTAGAAGAAATGGAAGAGTTGGCGCCGGAGTTGATCTGCAAGTTAGAGAAGATCTTTCCACCGGGCTTCTTTAATCCAATGCAACATTTGATTTTGCATCTCCCGACCGAGGCAAGATTGGGGGGGCCCGTGCAAAATCGTTGGTGCTACCCAACTGAGAGGATGCAGAAGACGCTTCGACAAAAATGTAAAAATAAACGTAGAATTGAAGCATCGATGGCTGAGGCATTCATCACTGAGGAGGCGGCAAACTTCGTGACAGCACACTACGAAGCCAAAAATCGTCATTTGCATAATCCGAAGCCTCGGTACAATGCTGACGACCCTAAAAAGGGTGGATCCAACCTCAGCCTATTCAAAGGGAATCTCGCACCAGCCAGTGTTTCAAATCCAGTATCTTTGGATAACGAACAATGGCGGACCATTTCGTTGTATATCTTCAACAACCTGATAGAAGTGCGGCCGTACATCGAGTAAGTTCTCGGTACATAGTTTCGCAACTTCTATTTCCTTTGAACTGCTCTTATTCCTGGATATTTCATACAGTCGATACGTCGCCTTATTCTCGTATGGAGCGGTGATCCAAAAGGATTCTGTCGAAGAGTATGAGCTTCTCGCAAAGCAAGGAGGCGGCTATCCCGGTTTCATCTCTTGGTTCAAACAAACGGTAATTTCTATTAGACTTGTAGGCTAATTTGTAGGCGGCTATCCCGGTTTCATTCGCTAATTTGTGCGTAATGCAACAATCCTTTCATATTAAACTTGTAGGCTAATTCAGAGTCTATGGACGCCGAATTGAGACAAGTCGCTAATGGTTTTGACTATAAGGTCCGTTCATTTGACAAATACGACATCAACGGGTATCGCTTTCGTACCTATGGCAAAGAGCTATCTATGGCCGACCGAAAGTCTACAAATTGTTGTGTATCTGCTATCGGCGAAGGAGGTACCGAGTATTATGGGAGAGTTGAAGCAATTTATGAACTTCTATTCTATGGTGAAAACCCACCGAATGTCGTAGTCTTCAAATGTTATTGGTTTCAGCCGAAGGAGACTAGAAGGACTCATGAACATATAGGGCTAGTTGAAATCAACCAAAGCACCCATTTAGATGTTCCTGATGTCTATATTACGGCTCAACAGGCGACCCAAGTATTCTATCTACCGTGGGCCTGCCAAACTAATCCAAATCTGAAAGGTTGGGATGTCGTTTATGAAGTGCCGCCACGTGCTAGACTATCTCCCCCAAAGGAAGAGGATTATGAACCTCACATTAACCCAGACACATATGAAGGAGAATTCTTCCAAGAGACACGTCTTTCCAAAAAGCGTTTCAAGAACCGCTATACTTCACCCCAAAACATTGAAGTAGACAGCGACAGTGAATCCGACATCACCCCAGAGGAGGAACAAGAAGAGCCGGAACAAGAAGAGGTTACTGCTGCGGATGACCTGTCATTGCTTGACCGATTACGTCAAGGTGGCCTTCCACATGTTGATGCCACTGAACCCTATGAGCCCGTCATTGATTATAGTGATGATGATGATTATGCATTTATTGATGATACTGATCGAGATTATTAGTAGTGTCAGGTATTAAATTTTTTAATGTTGTACTTGATGATGATACACTTAAGTGATACACATATTATTATTCATGTCGGTCTTTTTTTATGTTGTACTAATTTCGTTTACTGTTTGTCATGGCAGGTGTTGAAAGATGGTGGGCGCTGGTCGGGAGCGCGCCAAGGCCCCTTCTTCGTCGGCGCGTGGTCTGAGGTCTTCGATTCCAGACGCACCTCTCCGCCGAGCGTTGCTGGACAGTATGTCCACACCGCCGGGCCCTTCTTCGTCGACCGCGGTGCCCAGCAGGGGACGAGGTAGGAAGAGAGGAGGTGGGGCACGTGGTCGCGGGAGAGGAGGTAGGGTGACTGCTACGGCGCCTTCCTCGCCGCCACCCCCAGCTGTTTCACCCGAGCACGTGACTGCTAGGGTGGACTCGTCCGAGGAGGAGGCTACACGGACTCCGGTCCACGAGCCTCCGGTCCACGGGTCTTGGGCCCACGAGCCTCGGGTCGACTGGCCTTCGGCCCACGAGACCCCGGAGGAGCACACGTCCGGATGGGGTACCTGGCCGGATCAGCCCGAGGAGCCGAGTGGCCATGCTGATGATGGCGGGGAGCCGACTGATCTTGAGGAGGAGGGTGGCACCGTCTACCAGCGTGGTGCTACACGGCTCCCGTCCGTGCCGGCGACCCGCGAGCAGAGGTGGTTGATTTTCCCTGATGGGGAGAGGTACGTAAGTGCATTTAATATTTTTGTACCTTCTGCATTCACGTTTCTTCAAATAACTAATGCGTTGGCCTTGTCATGCTGCAGGGGTTGGGACCACCATCATAGTGTCCGCCGGCCCAACTCCGTCCTTGGAGTTCTTTGCCGGCAAAACTTCCCGGGGTTTGTCACGTTGCCTGGTGAGGGTAGGCTTCCAGAGCTTGGATTGAGCTGGGAGCACTACGTGGCTGCCCCGGCCCCGCCGGATGAGATTATCGACGGTGTCGTGTGCGACACGAGGGCAGACATGGTGATCAGAAAGTTCTGGGTAATTTCTCCTTTACACATTTCAAAATCTTCAACTAGCTAGTTATTAATTGTACTAATCAATATTGTCTCATTTGATTGCAGACATTCTACAGGTGTGAGGAGGGATACGAGGAGGACGCGGCACATGTTATCGAGAACGTCTGCAAGCGCCTACTCCAGAACTTACGGCACGAGGCTCGGGTGCAGGCTGTTCGAGACTACTACGCCTTGCGTGGTATCAAGAAGACCAAGCCGGCGTGCCGCGATAAGTTCCTGAGTAAGGAGCAGTACATGAAGGTAATTCTTAAGGCCTTCTACTTAAGTTCCTTCATTTAGTAATTCTTAGCCGTAGCGCTCAAGTTTCTATTTGCTAACTTAGGCGCCTCCGAGATGGTGTGCGGATCGGATGGATTGTTGGGAGGTGTTGGTCGATGAGTGGTGCTCAAAAGAATGGCTAGCCCTCCACAACGAGGCCAAGGACAAACGTGCCCAAATGGAAGGTGTGCCACACCATCAAGGCAGCTCCAACTTATATCAGTTCGGGCGCAACTGGGTATGTGGTTTGCTTCATGATTCATGCAATTCATTCATCATGCTAGCTTGAGCCCTTTAATTACTAATTTTCATTGTTTCTCTCTTTCAGGCACGCCACAATAAGGCGGATAAGGTGCCAGAGGTGTACGACCTGTATGCCATGGCCCACACTGCCTCTTTCAAGAAAGTCAAGGCTTTCTCTCAGTCTGACCTCGATGATGCAAACAACTTCACCAACATCTCCTCCCACAACAAGCTCGTGAGATATAGAGATGAGGGGAAGGCGAGGAAAGGGGAGGACTTTAACCCGAGCCAGGGTCCCATTGATCCAGAGCTGGTGATGATATCTGGTGGCGGGAGGTCCCATGGCTCCATAGCCATTGGAGATGGACTTATCCGTTGTCCTAGCACTCTCCCGGAGATCAAGGCGCGCCAGTCGAGCTCCGCTCCTGAGATAAGGCCTCGTGAACGGCCAGTGCAACTCGCCATCAAGGTTAGTGATACGTACTCAGTTATCTTTCTCCATTACATTGTGTGCGCTTCCATCAATGATTACAAATGGTCATGTGAGTGGTGTTGCAGGCTGCTATACAGACTGAGAGAGATAGAACGGAGAAACTTCTGGCGGAGGCGGCGGAGAGGCAGCGGGAGATGGAGGAGAGGACGAGAAAGATGATGGAGGAGGAGAGGGCACGGAATGACATGCAGGCAAGGGCCATGTACGAGCTCCTTGTGGTAAGTTTCTTCTGCAGATTACTTGCTAGTCTTAACATTTGAGTCTCATTACTAACTAGTATGACTCTGTTGTGAAAACCAAATGTGCAGTCTGTGTGCGAGAAGTCCGGTCAGCCCGCTCCGCCGATGCCAGTGATTGCTCCTGGGAGCACGGTGAGTTTAATTTGAATGGACATTACTTGCTAGTCTTAACATTTGAGTGTCATAATGCTAACGAGACATTGGAAATGATCTTTGGTGCAGCTTAACTCCAGAAACGCATCGCACGATCCTTCTCCAGGTAGCGGCACTAGCCACCCCGCTCCTACACCTCCCTGATCACGGTAAGTTTCTCTAGTGTTTTGCTTAACAAATGCATAAAGACCTAGACTTAGCTTTATTTCCTCCAATATGCTTACCATAATGACCTAGAGTTAGCTTCTTTTCCTCCAAAATGACCCATTTTACCTAGGTTAGCTTATAAATGATGCAGTTCATCCAAGTTAGCTCAAAAATGACCCATTTTACCTAGATTAGCTCCTAAATGATCCATTTTACCTACGTTAGCTTTAAAATGGCCCATTTCACCTAGGTTAACTCCAAAATGACCCATCTTACCTAGGTTATCTCATAAACGATCCATTTCAACTAATTTAGCTCATAAATGATCCATTTGACCTAAGTGAGCTAAAAAACGATCCATTTCACCTAAATTAGCTCTTAAATGATCCATTTCACCTAAGTTAGCTCAAAAAGATCCATTTCAACTAAATTAGCTCATAAATGATCCATTTCAACAAAGTTAGCTCAAAAAGATCCATTTCAACTAAATTAGCTCATAAATGATCCATTTCAACAAAGTTAGCTCAAAAACGATCCATTTCAACTAAGTTAGCTCATAAATGATCCATTTGACCTAAGTGAGCTAAAAAACGATCCATTTCACCTTAGTTACCTCAAAAACGATCCATTTGACCTTAGTTAGCTCATAAACGACCCATTTCAACTTAGTTAGCTCATATATGATCCATTTCACGTAAGTTAGCCCATAAATGACATACTCTTCTTGTTCTAGTCTTCTTCTTGTTCTAGTCACCTATTTCTAACTTTCTTATTTTTCATTTTGCAGATTTCATTCACTTGACGAAAGCTTGCATAGATGGAGTGCTCCTTATCCCTTTCTCTGTTTCTTTTGTATCGTTGAACTATGCATGTATCTTGGTAGTTGGATGAACTATGCTATGTATGATGGAACTTGGTAGTTGGATGGAACATATGTGATGGAACTATGTATGATGGAACTCTGCATGTTGGATGGATATCTTATATGTTTGCTGTGAAAATTGTTGTCATATATATCATATATATCTTATATGTTTGCTGTGAAATATATCTATATATGTCATATATATTTGTGATGAAAATTGTTGGATTTAATAAAAAACAGAAAAAAGAGCCAATATGCAGGCTCTTTGCCGTCTGCCACCGACGGCAACAGGCTCTTTGCCGTCTGCAGCGGACGGCAAAGAGGCCACGTGGCAGCCAGCTGTGCTTCCTGGGAGCTGACCCATTTGGTCAATTTGCCTACAGTGGCAGACGACAAAGAGTAAAATAGTTTGCCGTCAGCGGCGGACGGCAAAGGTCTGCCATGTAGTGATGTGTAGATGACATCATATGGCAGACGGCAAAGGCACTAGAAAGTTTGCCGTCCGCGGCGGACGGCAAAGGCCTGCCGTTAGCCACTTAACGGACTGAAGGCACAATTATTGCCGTCCGCCCTCTTTGCCGTCCGCGGCGGACGGCAAAGGGCCTTTGCCGTCAGCTCCAGGAAGCAGACGGCAAAGTAGCTGTTTACCGTAGCCTACTTTGCCGAAGCCTGTTGCCGTCCGCGGCTGACGGCAAAGGCCTTTGCCGTCCGCCGTTCGTGCCTTTGCCGTCCGCCGTGGCAGACGGCAAAATAGCTTATTCCAGTAGTGTTAATTTGCTCGCGCTTGCGCAGTCATGGTGATTTCAGCGCACTTGCATCGCACACGGTTGAGCCAGTACCTCCACCTTAATTTGCTCGCGCTTGCGTGGTCGTGGTGATTCACATCGCACTTGTATCGCACACGGTTAAGATATTATACCCCGTGTCCGTTGAGGGTCATCAGAGTCTTTGCAGCAAAAAATAACGTTAGAGAGGGTCAAAAGACAGCCACACCAGCATGTGGCCCAAATATATATGAGTGAAAAGGGTGGTCAGTGATGTTCAAAATTCCAATGCACAACTTTGACCCCGCGGGCCCACGGTTGGGCGTCTCATTGAAGATCGATGAGAGGGGCCAGAAGTCAAGAACCACCTGGAAGTGGCCAAATATATGTACAAATATTGGGATGTTTAAAACTTTAAATACACAATGCATAACTTTGGTGGAACCTGCCTCGCAAACCCGAAAGCACCTTAAGTCCCTAACAAGCACCTAGCTAGGATATATATAATGACATAATGTCATACCTAGCTAGGATGCTTGGCCTACCACCTCCCACTTCATGTCAGCGGGGTGGATGGACGTAATGATCGATACTTTGGTCATACATGCATGTCGCCATGACCTACCATAAGACAGACCAATGAATCTTTCGTTTGGTCAAATGATAGTTGTTGTTGTCGATAAACCGCTTGGGCCAATAGATTGAACCATCATAAAAATCGCACAAGAGGGACCACAAAACCAGCACCTCTTGCATGCGGCCCAAAATGATGTACGTTGGGAATGGGTGATGTGTATTTTCAATATAGAATAATGTACAATTTAGATGTGGTGCCTACCTCTCGATACAGACAACAACAATGAAGGCAAGGTAGTTAAGGACGAGATACGTACGCAGGGTTTGATGTAGGTCGAACCCAGCAATCCGAGCATCTGGGAGGGAATCCTCACAACGCATGAGCTCGAGCTTTGGTTGACCGACATTTGACGGTGACCGGCCCTAACACGGACTAGGAGGAATCCATTCACGGCCAACACATACCCCTCATTATCGGTCAAAGGGATGATATATATACACTCGGGGAGCCCACAGATATCCGTGTCGTCACCAAAAACAGCACAAGGGAGACGTGGTCGATCAGAAGACGCCGTATACATTGCATGCGACCCAAAAATATGTATGGGTATGATGGTGTATGATCTATTTAAATCCCAAATGCACAACTTCGATGGGTCACACCAACTACATTAGAAACCGAACACTGTACCCGACACCAAGGCTGGTTCAATACCTATGATGTCAGTTTCCCAACTTCGAGGCGGCGGCGGGGGGGGGGGGGGTCGTCCCACGCATGTGCTCAAACTTTATTTTGTCTAGCATGGGACACATCTATATATATATATATATATATATATATATATCTATACATCTATACATCTATACACCTATATAGTGTGCGAATAACTTTGAAAGTTGCTCGTTGGATGAAGCCAATCCGACGGTACAGAGATGGCAAATTCGAGCACTACTGGCCATTGGATATCATCTACATTCCACCAGATTCTGCCACATGTACAATCTAGAAGACTCCATGGTTGAACTTAAGCATAATGCACAAATCTCAAAACACAAGCACTTCTCCTTTGTTCTCTAGAATCTTCCATATCTTAATTGCCCAAACCTTTTTTAAATGAATTGTCACTTTTTGTTTTTACCTTTACAATGCACAATTCCATGAATCTTAAAATAGTTTTTTTATAAAACTAATTGATTTTGGATGAGATGAACTATAAGAATTAAACGAACATCTACATCATGCATATCTTGGAGAAGAGGCGGGAAACCGATGATAGGAGTGGCGAGCAACGGTAGCCTTTTGAATGAAAACCTAGTAGAGAAGGAAGCGTGAGCTACACGATGCCTGCGCACAGTTCTTACCCATGTACTGCATGTGCTGTCGAAAGGGCTTAGGGTTGCCATTCGATCTCGGAGAATCCAACGGTGCACACGTATGATCCGTGGGGTTTGGGTTCTGGCCAGTCAGAACGCATGACTCAGATCGCGCGTGCAGCGCGGGGGGGGGGTGGGGAATATCATACGAAAACGAACATTCAGTGGAAACCGGTGAAAACCACGAGAAAAAGATGTTTTCAAGTTTCAAAAAAATTCAAAAAAATGCGGGATGTTAAGAGGATGATGTTTTATTGCCACACAAAATTTCAAGTTGAAACACATTACGAGATGTGAGCTATGAAAAAGACAAAATCAGTGTTGAATAGTGATGAATAGTAATGTCACATCTCGTAATGTTTTTCAACTTGAAATTTTGCGTCGCAATAAAACATCACCTTCTTAACATCCCACATTTTTTCAGATTTTTAGGAAACTTTAAAATATGGTTTCCATGAAGTTTTCATTGAATATCAACTTTCGTGAGTGAATCGTGTGCTATTTGAAAACATTTTTTGAGAAGAATCTCGGTTTTTAAATCCCCGTAAATCCAAAACTAAGCTGAAAATCGTGAAACCTGCCATGGTATCACGACATCGCACTTATATGTCGAGGAATTGTTTTCGTCCATTGTGGCGCAAGTTTTATTACAAGCCTCTTACAAACCGGAGCTTCTCTCAAAGAAGCCTCATGGTTCCGATAGGGAAACGTGTCCCCCTTGTGGGCGAAACATAATCACTGCCTCTTTTCGCCTTGTATTTTCTTTTACGGGCAACATGGAACGACAGGATATTCGTGCTGAAATTTAAACTTATTCAGGGTTTGTTTGGCCTTTTTATACACTAATTGAGTTTCCTAGGCATTTAATGTCCACAATTCAAATCTGAACTACAAATACATGCTCCAGTTCACCAAAATGGCTAGAAAAATTATACATGTGTCCTTGGGTGCATGTTTAGGTCCCATGCCAGGAATGGGAACAAATTACAACTGTACCGTTGTCATGGCTCGTCCTCAAACATTTCGAATCTCGGTTTTTAAGTCCCCATAAATCCTAAACTCACCAGAAAGTCATCAAAGGTGGCATGGTGTCACGTCATGGCACATATATGTCGTGGTAAAAACATTGTCCAATTTGGGCCAAGCTTTATTACAAACCACTTACAAAAACTAGAGCTTCTCTCAAAGAAGCCTCGTGGTTCTGATAGGGAAACATGTTCCCCTTGTGGGCGAAACATAATCACTGCCTCTTTTCGCCTTGTATTTTCTTCTACGGGCAACATGGAACGACAGGATATCCGTGCTGAAATTTAAACTTACTCAGGGTTTGTTTGGCCTTTCTATACACTAATTGAGTTTCCTAGGCATTTAATGTCCATAATTCAAATCTGAACTACATATACATGCTCCAGTTCATCAAAATGGCTAGAAAAATTATACATGTGTCCTTGGGTGCATGTTTAGGTCTCATGCCAGGAATGGGAACGAATTACAACTGTACCGGTGTCCTAGCTCATCCTCAAACATTTCGAATCTCGGTTTTTTAAGTCCCTATCAATCCTAAACTCACCAGAAAGTCATCAAAGTTGGCATGGTGTCACATCATGGCACATATATGTCGTGGTAAAAACATTGCCAATTTGGGCCAAGCTTTATTATAAACCTCTTACAAACCGGAGCCTGTCGCAAGAACCCTCGTGGTTTCGATAGGGAAACGTGTGCCCTTGTGGGCCAAACGATAATCACTCCCTCTTCTAGCCTCCTATTTTCTTCTACACGTGACACGGAACAACTAGAGATCCGCGCTGAACTTGGAAATTATTCAGGGTTCGTTTGACCTTTTTTATTCATTAATTGAGTTTTCTAGGCATTTAATGTCCATCATTCAAATCCGAACTACAAATACATGCTCCAGTGCACCAAAATGACTAGAAAAAATGTACATGTTTCCTTGGGGTGCATGTTTAGGTCCCATGGAACGAATGGGAATGAATTCAACCATCTCGCCGTCCTGGCTTGGCCACAAACATTGCGGATCTCAGTTTTTAAATCTCTGTAAATCCAAAACTCACCAGGAAATCATGAAACTTGGCATGGTGTCACTACATGGTACATATAATTGTCCAATTTGGGCAAAGCTATATTACAAGCCTTTTACAAACCGGAGCCCGTCGCAACCCTCGTGGTTCCGGTAGGGAAACATGCCCCTCTCGTGGGCGAAACGATAATGGCTGCCTCTTCTCGCCTTGAACTTTGTTTTCTACAGGCAACATATAATAAGAGGAGCGTCGGGCTGAAATTTGAAACTGTTCAGGGTTCGTTTGGCCATTGTATATATATTACTAATTACTAAGTTCTCTATGCATTTAATGTAGTCCATAATTCAAATTTGAACTACAACCACATGCTCCAGTGAAGCAAAATGGGTGGGAAATCATACATGTGTCATTGGGTGCATGTTTAGGTCTCGTTTAAGGAATGAGACTGAATTACAAACTTGTCGTCGTCCTGAAACAATGAGAATCTCGGTTTTTAAATCCCAGTAAATCAAAAAGTCACCCAAAAAACATGAAACTTGGCATGGTTTCATGACATGGCACATATATGCCGTGGTAAAAAAATCGTCCAGTTTGAGAAGAGGCGCACACATTAGTAGCCAACGAAGTCCTTTTTGAAAGAAAAAGCTGACACGTTAATATCGCAAACGGTTGTATATATTTACCGTGTCAAAATTTAACCATACTCGATGGCGTGCGTGCAGCTGTTTGATTAGACGGGACGAGCGTGAGAAGTCCGCCGTGCAGGCTCAACGGGACGCGTGCGAGCAGTCCGCCACGTAGGCTCGACAGGACGCGTGCATCCTGTCCACCTCGCGGGCTCGACGGGACACGTGCGAGCAGCAAGGCCGCCCATGCTCACCGAAAAGCAAGCTCTTTCACCTCCATGCACCAGCCGCTGCCCACCTCGCTCACAACTTCTCCATTATTGGGTTAATTAAAGCACCTGGACGGAGGGTGTTTGCTTGTGATCCCATGGCAGCATTTGCTTTAATTTGTTCATGTTTTCAACTCATATTCCGCCCTAATTTAAATTGCCACATAGGGCAACAGATAATACAACCACAAATAAAATGGCAACAGATAAAAGGACGACAAATTTACAATGGCGCAGATAATAATTGTCTTACATATTCCGGATAAAATGCCACATGCGGCAAAGCCCGGAAGACACGGGGGCAAGAGAAGAAGGAAATTGCAGACAACGATCTGGGTCGCTACTGTCTCTACTCGTTGATGGATCGCCGGGTGGCGAAATCCTCCAGGTCCTTCTTCAATTCCTCCCGACTTTGCTTGAAAGCAGCCATGGATTCCTCCACCTCCTGCTCGAGCTCGATCCGAAGCTTCCTCAAGCCACCCATCAGTTCCTCGACGACCGCTTTCAGCGTCATCTCCGAGGCACTGCTCATGCAGCATCTTCCAGCCGGCGGTCTCCTCCTCTTTCTCGGCGACCAACTTGAGGAGCTTTGCATTGTCATCCATGAGTTGCTCGACGAGGCCAGTCGCCTTGTCAACTGAGGCATCGACGATCTTGAGCAGCTTCATCAAGCCATCGACCAGCTCCTGCTGCGTAGTGACGCCAGCGAGAATGTCGTCGTCGCCGGTGAAGGACTTCAGGAACACCGGCTCGCCGCGATGGCCGATGCCGCGAATGCGCTTGTGAGAGCCCTCCCGTGCCCGTGAGAGCTCGTTCGAGGGCTCCGCGGCGCGCCGGGACATCTCTGCTGCGGCTTCGCTGCGGGACCTCTCTAGTGCTTCCGCGGCCTTGGTCTTTGCTGCCTGGTCTTCGCGGCGGGACCCTAAACTCCTCTTACCGGTCATGGCTGAACGACTTGACAGAAAAAACCAGTTTTGCGGGTGATAAGGAGAGGAACTGTGAAGTAATTTTCGAGTGGGTAGTTTTTATAGGCCGGTGCTAAGTGTGAACACATATTAGTTTGATAGGTGTGAACAGATTTGCAATTACTTTTTGCATTCTAATCAGCAATGTGATGAGAAACAAGGTCAAAATTTACTGATGGCAGAAGGTTGACCACATGATTGCTCGCCATTGAGGCGGCCGCGGCGCGTCTGCTCTGGCGTCCCTGTGCGCACTCTGCTCGCCGTTGAGGCAAAGTTACAATGGCAACGGTTAATAATTCTTAATAATTGTCTTACATATTCAGGATAATTTAAAATGCCAAATGCGGCAAGGCCCAGAACTCTCACGACCTGCATATGCATACAATTATAATAAAATATAAGCTAAAAGGCTGAGCTGGCGGCCTTCCGACGATGGTATTCTCGGACTCCATGATCAGCATAGCACCCTTGCGGTCGTTCACTCCGAGTGTCCCGACCCGCCTCCGCCTACGGAGCTGCTGGCGCTGGGAGGCTCTTGGGGCTGCTGGGCCTCTTCCAGAAGAGCTTGACAGCGTGCAATCGCGCGCATGACAACTCCGCGAAACCGCTCCATTTCCATGTCTCTAGCTTGGTAGCAAATTCCGTCGATCACATGCATCCTCAAGATATCACGTTGGCGATGTTCTACTTCGTCGGGGACGTCAACTCCGCCAAGGATGCGCTCGAGCATGGCCACCACATCATCGGGATCGAGGATGACACGGCCGCTGTGGGTAATGATGAAGCCGCAGGCTGCCTTTGTCTTAACTGAATCACAGAGGTCCTCTGCCCATTCCTTGCGGGGCATAAGGCTCTCGATGGGCACTGGTAACGGCGGTTCTTCGGGTGGGTCGTCGATCATGCCGCCGAGCAGCTCTGGATCTTTTGCACGGTGGATGGCAAACTGCTCATCACACCTCCTCTGCAATATGTCGATTGTGCTCCCAAGGACTGTGACGCCGATATCTTTTGCACGATGGGCCATGATGAAGCTCTTGCTCCCCGACCTGCTCCGGCTCGTTCTCCTCGCCGAAGATTTAACGCAGGTAGGCGTCGACGTCGAAGCTTTGGTCGTTGCCTGGCATGCTTGGAATAACTAATGGTAGATGGGTGAGGACTAGATCTTCGCAGAGCGTCCCGGCGGTGCGTTGCCGCCTGGGTTATATGCAGCAAACCGTTAGCTGGTGGCGGGAAACCGATGAGGGAATAGGCGTGGATTTTACAATTCACCCATGTGGAGCACGGGAAGCATTCGCTGGAGCGCGGGAAGACTAAGTGGAGCACACACACAACCCGAATACCATATCCGGTGCCACGTGTTATTCATCACACAAGTGTTAACATAAGGAAATGCATGTGTAGCTTACTAATCATCACACACAAGAACTCGCAGACGCATCGTGTGCGATACTCCCAGCCACCGCAAGCAACTAGTTTGCATTTTTCAAAGTTTTTTGTACACACAGAATCGCACACGAACTAACTGTATTAACCATCTGTGTTGTAAATTCTCATCGCAAACAATTCATCCAAGTCGGCTGTTTTCCACGTATCACACACATCATATCTAAGTTGACCTGTTTCTATTGCGTTCGCTAATCGAAAACAGTTCGTCCGAGTGAACCGTATGCCCTATATCACACACACCTTGATCTGGCTAACCGTTTATGTTGCACTTCCTAATAGCAAACGGTTCATCGGAGTGAACTGTATGCCGTATATCGCACACACATTGATATGGTTGCCCGTTTCTGTTGTTCTGCCTCATCGCAAACAGTTCCAACGGGTTAAACGTGTGCCCTACATCGCACACGCTACTAAAATCTGAACCATGTTTGATGCGTCCTCCATCGCAAACGTATTGCACCTATTTTGACGGTGTTTTTACATCCCCATTTGTGATTAATGCATCGCACACAGTTTTGTGAAAGGGTCTCTGATCGTAGTGTCGCGTTAGCAGCATCCTGCAGTAGTGCCAGTTAATGTACAAAAATGTCCAAACGAACCCCAAAAAATTCCAAAACTTAACACAACACTCTGTTGTTCTATGTTGACACTAGAATTTTTTTGAATGCAATAAGAGGCAACTGATATAGTTTTGTCCCCAAAGGTGGCACGTTCCGTACGGAAACCATGAGGCTTGTTGTGAGAAGCTCTGGTTTGTGAGAAGCTTATACCCAAACCTGCCCCAAATGGGACAATTTTTTTACCACGGCATGTTGATGCTGCTCCATGATAGCATGCCAAGTTTCATGAATTTCAGACGAGTTTTGGATTTACTAGAATTTAAAAACTAGGTATCTCAACGTTTTGCCGGCAATCAATAGTGCCATGGTGTTTGAAATTCATTCCCATTTCTTGCATAGCATGCACCCAAGGATACATATTTGATTTTTCAACCAATTTATATGCACCGGAGCATGTGCATGTAGTTTAATTTTGAATTGTGCACCTGAAATGGCTAGAAAACCAGTTTAATGTATAAAATGTCTAAATGAACCCTGAATAATTCCAATTCTTTTACGACACACATATAGTGCATGTTCACTGCAGATAAAAGGTCTAGCAATTCAAACACTGTCCATTGCCGTTGTGACCCCATTATGTAATTCAAATCAAGATGAAAAATCAAGTAGATCCCACACTGTTTATTATCACCAACCATGTGAGATGTAGTACAAAATATCCTGGAGCACCGTCGGTGTATAGTACACCTATGGATTACGCGAGAAGGTGCGTCGGCTATAGTCCACAGCCGGCGTGTCAAGCACACTAGCTCACTCCCCAAATACTCCCGCCTCTGCATCCCTCGCAATCTCGAAAATATTACTGCCTCGTAATCTCGAAAATATCTACCGCCTGGAAGGTTTTAATGTTTGATAGCACACGATTAGTATGTGCGGACCGTGTGCGATGTCTGTTACTCCCGCTCTGCTTCAGTCCCTTGATTCAAATTTTCAGTAGCCCGGCATTTTACTACCGCCTCTGCATCCCTCGCAATCTCAAAAATATCTGCTCGGCCTTGATCCAAATTTTTAGTAGCCCCGCCTTGTTACTCCCGCCAAGTAAAATTTTCAGTTGTCGTAGTATTTCCTCAAACACCACCTTGCCCCCCCCCCCCCGCGCTTGTTGGGGAACATAGTAATTTAAAAAAAAATCCTACGCACATGCAAGATCATGGTGATGCATAGCAACGAGAGGGGAGAGTATTGTCTACGTACCCTCGTAGACTGAAAGCAGAAGCGTTAGCACAACGCGGTTGATGTAGTCGTACGTCTTCACAATCCGACCGATCCAAGTACCGAACGCACGGCACCTCCGAGTTCAGCACACGTTCAGCTTGATGACGTCCCGCGAGCTCCGATCCAGCAAAGCTTCGCCGGAGAGTTTCGTCAGCACGACGGTGTGGTGACGGTGATGATGATGCTACCGATGCAGGGTTACGCGTAAGCACCACTACGATATGATCGAGGTGGATTATGGTGGAGGGGGCACCGCACAACGCTGGGACAGATCAACAGATCAACTTGTGTGTCTAGAGGTGCCCCCTGCCCCCGTATATAAAGGAGCAAGGGGGGAGGCGGCCGGCCAAGGAGGAGGGCGCGCCAAGGGGGGACTCCTACTCCCACCGGGAGTAGGACTCCTCCTTTCCTAGTAGGAGTAGGAGAAGGGGGAAAGAGGAGAGAGAGGGGAAGGAAAGGGGGGCGCCGCCCCCCTCCTTGTCCAATTCTGACTAGAGGGGGAGGGGACGCGCGGCCTACCCTGGCCGCCCCTCCTCTTCTCCACTAAGGCCCATTAGGCCCAATATACTCCCCGAGGGGTTCCAGTAACCCCCCGGTACTCCGGTAAATATCTGAAACCTCCCGAAACACTTACGGTGTCCGAACATAGTCATTCAATATATCGATCTTTACGTCTCAACCATTTCGAGACTCCTCGTCATGTCCGTGATCATATCCGGGACTCCGAACTACCTTCGGTACATCAAAACACAAAAACTCATAATACCGATCGTCACCGAACTTTAAGCGTGCGGACCCTACGGGTTCGAGAACTACGTAGACATGACCGAGACACGTCTCCGGTCAATAACCAATAGCGGAACCTGCTCATATTGGCTCCCACATATTCTACAAAGATCTTTATCGGTCAAACCGCATAACAACATACATTTTTCCCTTTGTCATCGGTATGTTACTTGCCTGAGATTTGATCGTCGGTATCTCAATACCTAGCTCAATCTCGTTACCGGCAAGTCTCTTTACTCGTTACGTAATGCATCATCCCGCAACTAAATCATTAGTCACATTGCTTGTAAGGCTTATTGTGATGTGCATTACCGAGAGGGCCCAGACATACATCTCCGACAATCGGAGTGACAAATCCTAGTCTCGATCTATGCCAACTCAACAAGTACCATTGGAGACACGTGTAGAGCACCTTTATAATCACCCAGTTACATTGTGACGTTTGGTAGCACATAAAGTGTTCCTCCGGTAGTCGGGAGTTGCATAATCTCATAGTCATAGGAACATGTATAAGTCATGAAGAAAGCAATAGCAGTAAACTAAACGATCAAGTGCTAAGCTAACGGAATGGGTCAAGTCAATCATATCATTCTCCTAATGATGTGATCCCGTTAATCAAATGACAACTCATGTCTATGGTTAGGAAACTTAACCATCTTTGATTAACGAGCTAGTCAAGTAGAGGCATACTAGTGACACTATGTTTGTCTATGTATTCACACATGTATTATGTTTCCGGTTAATACAATTCTAGCATGAATAATAAACATTTATCATGATACGAGGAAATAAATAATAACTTTATTATTACCTCTAGGGCATATTTCCTTCAGTCTCCCACTTGCACTAGAGTCAATAATATAGATTACACAGTAATGATTCTAACACCCATGGTTCACATCGACCAACACCCAAAGGGTTTACTGAAGTCAGTAATCTAGTTCACATCGCTATGTGATTAACACCCAAAGAGTACTAAGGTGTGATCATGTTTTGCTTGTGAGATAATTTTAGTCAACGAGTCTGTCATATTCAGATCCGTAAGTATTTTGCAAATTTCTATGTCTACAATGCTCTGCACGGAGCTACTCTAGCTAATAGCTCCCACTTTCAATATGTATCTAAATCGAGACTTAGAGTCATCCAGATCGGTGTCAAAGCTTGCATCGACGTAACTCTTTACGACGAACTCTTTATCACCTCCATAACCGAGAAATATTTCCTTATTCCACTAAGGACAATTTTTGACCGCTGTCTAGTGATCTATTCCTAGATCACTATTGTACCCTCTTGCCAAACTCTTGGTGAGGTACAGAATAGGTCTGGTACACAGCATAGCATACTTTATAGAACCTATGACTAAGGCATAGGGAATGACTTTTCATTCTCTTTCTATTTTTTGCTGTGGTCGGGTTATGAGTCTTTACTCAATTTCACACCTTTGTAACACAGGCAAGAACTCCTTCTTTGACTGTTCCATCTTGAACTAATTCAAAATCTTGTCAAGGTACATACTCATTGAAAATCTTATCAAGCATCTTGATCTATCTCTGTAGATCTTGATGCTCAATATGTAAGCAGCTTCACCGAGGTCTTTCTTTGAAAAACTCCTTTTATGCTTTCCAAAAAATTCTACATCATTTCCGATCAACAATATGTCATTTACATATACTTATCAGAAAGTTTGTAGTGCTCCCACTCACTTTCTTGTAAATACATGCTTTACCGCAAGTCTGTATAAAACTATATGCTTTGATCAACTCATCAAAGCGTATATTCCAACTCCGAGATGCTTGCACCAGTCCATAGATGGATCGCTGGAGCTTGCACATTTTGTTAGCATCCTTTGGGTTGATAAAACCTTCAGGTTGCATCATATACAACTCTTCTTCCAGAAATCCATTCAGGAATGCAGTCTTTACATCCATTTGCCAAATTTCAAAATCATAAATGCGGAAATTGCTAACATGATTCGGACAGACTTTTAAGCATCGATACGAGTGAGAAAATCTCATCGTAGTCAACACCTTGAACTTGTCGAAAACATTTTGAGACAATTCGAGCTTTGTAGATAGTAACACTACTATCATCGTCTGTCTTCCTCTTGAAGATCCATTTATTCTCTATGGCTTGCCGATCATCGGGCAAGTCAACCAAAGTCCATACTTTGTTCTCATACATGGATCCCATCTCAGATTTCACGGCCTCAAACCATTTCGCGGAATCTGGGCTCATCATCGCTTCCTCATAGTTCATAGGTTCGTCATGGTCAAGTAACATGACCTCCAGAACAGGATTACCATACCACTCTGGTGCGTATCTTACTCTGGTTGTCCTACGAGGTTCGGTAGTAACTTGATCTGAAGTTACATGATCATCATCATTACCTTCCTCACTAATTGGTGTAGGAGTCACACGAACAGATTTCTGTGATGAACTACTTTCCAATAAGGGAGCAGGTACAATTACCTCATCAAGTTGTACTTTCCTCCCACTCACTTCTTTCGAGAGAAACTCCTTCTCTAGAAAGGATCCATTCTTAGCAACGAAAGTCTTGCCTTCGGATCTGTGATAGAAGGTGTACCCAACTGTCTCCTTTGGGTATCCTATGAAGACACATTTCTCTGATTTGGGTTTGAGCTTATCAGGATGAAACCTTTTCACATAAGCATCGCAACCCCAAACTTTAAGAAACGACAACTTTGGTTTCTTGCCAAACCACAGTTCATACGGTGTTGTCTCAACGGATTTAGATGGTGCCCTTTTTAACGTGAATGCAGCTGTCTCTAATGCATAACCCCAAAACGATAGTGGTAAATCGGTAAGAGATATCATAGATCGCACCATATCTAATAAAGTACGATTATTATGTTCGGACACACCATTACGCTGTGGTGTTCCGGGTGGCATGAGTTTGTGAAACTATTCCACATTGTTTCAAATGAAGACCAAACTCGTAATTCAAATATTCTCCTCCACAATCAGATCGTAGAAACTTTATTTTCTTGTTATGATGATTTTCCACTTCACTCTAAATTTTTTTGAACTTTTCAAATGTTTCAGACTTATGTTTCATCAAGTAGATATACCCATATCTACTCAAATCATCTGTGAAGGTCAGAAAATAACGATACCCGCCGCGAGCCTCAACACTCATCGGATCGCATACATCAGTATGTATTATTTCCAATAAGACAGTTGCTCGCTCCATTGTTCCGGAGAACGGAGTCTTAGTCATCTTACCCATAAGGCTTGGTTTGCAAGCATCAAGTGATTCATAATCAAGTGATTCCAAAATCCCATCAGCATGGAGTTTCTTCATGCGCTTTATACCAATATGACCTAAACGGCAGTGCCACAAATAAGTTGCACTATCATTATTAACTTTGCATCTTTTGGTTTCAATATTATGAATATGTGTATCACTACGATCGAGATCCAACAAACCATTTTCATTGGGTGTATGACCATAGAAGGTTTTATTCATGTAAACAGAACAACAATTATTCTCTAACTTAAATGAATAACCGCATTGCAATAAACATGATTAAATCATATTCGTGCTCAACGCAAACACCAAATAACACTTATTTAGGTTCAACACTAATCCCGAAAGTATAGGGAGTGTGTGATGATGATCATATCAATCTTGGAACCACTTCCAACACACATCGTCACATCACCCTTAACTAGTCTCTGTTCATTCTGCAACTCCCGTTTCGAGTTACTAATCTTAGCAACTGAACTAGTATCAAATACTGGGGGGTTGCTATAAACACAAGTATAGTACACATCAATAATATGTATATCAAATATACCTTTGTTTACTTTGCCATCCTTCTTACCCGCCAAATACTTAGGGCAGTTCCGCTTCCAGTGACCAGTCCCTTTGCAGTAGAAGCACTTAGTCTCAGGCTTAGGTCCAGACTTGGGCTTCTTCACTTGAGCAACAACTTGCTTGCTATTCTTCTTGAAGTTCCCTTTCTTCCCTTTGCCCTTTTCTTGAAACTAGTGGTCTTGTCAACCATCAACACTTGATGCTTTTCTTGATTTCTACCTTCGTCGATTTCAGCATCACGAAGAGCTTGGGAATCATTTCCGTTATCCCTTCCATATTATAGTTCATCCCGAAGTTCTAGTAACTTGGTGATAGTGACTAGAGAACTTTGTCAATCACTATCTTATCTGGAAGATTAACTCCCACTTGATTCAAGTGATTGTAGTACTCAGATATTCTGAGCACATGCTCACTAGCTGAGCAATTCTCCTCCATCTTGTAGGCAAAGTACTGTCAGAGGTCTCATACCTCTCGACACGGGCATGAGTATGAAATACCAATTTCAACTCTCGGAACATCTTATATGCTCCTTGGCGTTCAAAATATTTTTGAAGTCCCAATTCTAAGCCGTTAAGAATGGTGCACTAAACTGTCAAGTAGTCATCATATTGAGCTAGCCAAACGTTCATAACATCTGCATCTGCTCCTGCAATAGGTCTGTCACCTAGCGGTGCATCAAGGACATAATTCTTCTGTGCAGCAATGAGGATAATCCTCGGATCACGGATCCAATCTGCATCATTTCTACTAACATCTTGCAACTTAGTTTTCTCTAGGAACATATCAAAAATGAAACAGGGGAGCTAAACGCGAGCTATTGATCTACAACATAGATATGCTAATACTACCAGGACTAAGTTCATGATAAATTTAAAGTTCAATTAATCATATTACTTAAGAACTCCCACTTAGATAGACATCCCTCTAATCATCTAAGTGATCACGTGATCCAAATCAACTAAACCATGTCCGATCATCACGTGAGATGGAGTAGTTTTCAATGGTGAACATCACTATGTTGATCATATCTACTATATGATTCACACTCGAGCTTTCGGTCTCCAGTGTTCCGAGGCCATATCTGCATATGCTAGGCTCGTCAAGTTTAACCCGAGTATTCTGTGTGTGCAAAACTGGCTTACACCAGTTGTATGTGAACGTAGAGCTTATCACACCCGATCATCACATGGTGTCTCAGCACGAAGAACTGTCGCAACGGTGCATACTCAGGGAGAACACTTATACCTTGAAATTTTAGTAAGGGATCATCTTATAAAGCTACCGCCGAACTAAGCAAAATAAGATGTATAAAAGATAAACATCACATAAAATATGTGACATGATATGGTCATCATCATCTTGTGCCTTTGATCTCCATCTCCAAAGCATCGTCATGATCTCCATCATCACCGGCAAGACACTATGATCTCCATCATCTTGATCTATATCAATGTGTCGTCACATGGTCGTCTCGCCAACTATTGCTCTTGCAACTATTGCTATCGCATAGCGATAAAGTAAAGTAATTATTTGGCGCTTGCATCTTATGCAATAAAGAGGCAACCATAAGGCTTCTGCCAGTTGCCGATAACTTCAACAAAACATGATCATATCATACAACAACTTATATCTCATCACGTCTTGACCATATCACATCACAACATGCCCTGCAAAAACAAGTTAGGCGTCATCTACTTTGTTGTTGCAAGTTTTACGTCACTCCTACGGGCTGAGCAAGAACCGTTCTTGCCTACGCATGAAAAACCACAATGATAGTTCATCAAGTTAGCGTTGTTTTAACCTTCTCAAGGACCGGGCATAGCCACACTCGGTTCAACTAAAGTTGGAGAAACTGGCACCCGCCAGCCACCTATGTGCAAAGCACGTCGGTAGAACCAGTCTCGCATAAGCGTACGCGTAATGTCGGTCCGGGCCGCTTCATCCAACAATACCGCTGAACCAAAGTATGACTTGTATCGCCCACAACTCACTTGTGTTCTACTCGTGCATATAAGATCTAAGCATAAACCAGGCTCGGATGGCACAGTTGGGCAATGTAGTAATTTCAAAAAAATTCCTACGCACACGCAAGATCATGGTGATGCATAGCAACGAGAGGGGAGAGTATTGTCTACGTACCCTCGTAGACCAAAAGCGGAAGCATTAGCACAACACGGTTGATGTAGTCATACGTCTTCACGATCCGACCGATCCAAGTACCGAACGCACGGCACCTCCGAGTTCAGCACACGTTCAGCTCAATGACGTCCCGCGAGCTTCGATCCAGCAAAGCTTCACCGAAGAGTTTCGTTAGTACGACGGTGTGATGACGGTGATGATGATGCTACCGACGCAGGGTTTCGCCTAAGCACCGCTACGATATGATCGAGGTGGATTATGGTGGAGGGGGGCACCGCACACGGCTGGGAGAGATCAACAGATCAACTTGTGTGTCTAGAGGTGCCCCCCTGCCCCCCATATATAAAGGTGCAAGGGGGAGGCGGCCGGCCAAGGAGGAGGGCGCACCAAGGGGGGAGTCCTACTCCCACCGGGAGTAGGACTCCTCCTTTCCTAGTAGGTGTAGGAGAAGGGGGAAAGAGGAGAGAGAGGGGAAGGAAAGGGGGGCGCCGCCCCCCCTCCTTGTCCAATTCGGACTAGAGGGGGAGGGGGCGCGCGGCCTGCCCTGGCCGCCCCTCCTCTTCTCCACTAAGGCTCATTAGGCCCAATATACTCCCCGGGGGGTTCCGGTAACCCCCCGGTACTCCGGTAAATATCCGAAACCTCCCGAAACACTTCCGGTGTCCGAACATAGTCATCTTGTATATCGATCCTTATGTCTCGACCATTTCGAGACTCCTCGTCATATCCGTGATCATATCCGGGACTCCGAACTACCTTCGGTACATCAAAACACAAAAACTCATAATACCGATCGTCACCGAACTTTAAGCGTGCGGACCCTACGGGTTCGAGAACTATGTAGACATGACCGAGACACGTCTCCGGTCAATAACCAATAGCGGAACCTGGATGCTCATATTGGCTCCCACGTATTCTACAAAGATCTTTATCGGTCAAACCGCATAACAACATACGTTGTTCCCTTTGTCATCGGTATGTTACTTGCCCGAGATTTGATCGTTGGTATCTCAATACCTAGCTCAATCTCATTACCGGCAAGGCTTTTTACTCGTTACGTAATGCATCATCCCGCAACTAACTCATTAGTCACATTGCTTGCAAGGCTTATTGTGATGTGCATTGCCGAGAGGGCCCAGAGATACCTCTCCGACAATCGGAGTGACAAATCCTAGTCTTGATCTATGCCAACTCAACAAGTACCATTGGAGACACGTGTAGAGCACCTTTATAATCACCCAGTTACGTTGTGACATTTGGTAGCACACAAAGTGTTCCTCCGGTAATCGGGAGTTGCATAATCTCATAGTCGTAGGAACATGTATAAGTCATGAAGAAAGCAATAGCAGTAAACTAAACAATCAAGTGCTAAGCTAACGGAAATGGGTCAAGTCAATCATATCATTCTCCTAATGATGTGATCCCGTTAATCAAATGATAAATCATGTCTATGGTTAGGAAACTTAACCATCTTTGATTAACGAGCTAGTCAAGTAGAGGCATACTAGTGACACTATGTTTGTCTATGTATTCACACATGTATTATGTTTTCGGTTAATACAATTCTAGCATGAATAATAAACATTTATCATGATATGAGGAAATAAATAATAACTTTATTATTGCCTCTAGGGCATATTTCCTTCACCCCCCCTACACACCACACATTCCCCCAAACCTCCGCTCACACAGACACACACCACCCTCGAAACCATTGGTAGGTCGCCACCATGGCCGGCGCCTCCGTCCTCAACCTCTGCCTGTGTGCCAGCGAGCTCGAGGAGCCAATGGACAAAAGTAGGTTTATCGCGGCCTTTTCGCCCGATGCCGGTGTGGTGGCCGCCGAGGTCACCCTTTCATCCTCCGTGGGCTCGATCCACCATCGTCGGTCCCCCAATCCGTCCGCCACCGCGCCCCTACGTCATTTTGAGGACTTCCCCGTCCTCCCTTGGACCCGGCAGCCGACGAGGTACTACCTCGGGGTCCGGCAGCGGCGGTGGGGGGCGTGGGTCGCCGAGATTATAGATCGGGAGACCCACACCCGCCGGTGGCTCGGTAGCTTCCACACGGCCGAGCTCGCGGCCATGGAGTACGACCGCTGGCAGGTCCGCTACCACGGCGCGCTGGCTAGGCTCAATTTCCCCTTCGGCACATGTTCGGTCGACCTCGTTTCGCCGGAGCCAGGGGTGGTAAGCTCGGCTATGGCACGGGAGGACCGCGAGGCGTGGGAGCACCTCGAGGCCGAGGCCGCCGACATGGCCTACATGCAAGAGCTCCACCGGCAGCACCCGGAGCTCATGGAGGTGGAGCGGGCGATCTTTGCCGGTGCGGAGGGCGGCGAGGTTATCGCACTCTCCTTTGATGATGAGGTCGAAGGCGGCGAAGACGACGGCGCGGAGGGCGGCGAGGTTATCACACTGTCCTCCGATGACGAGGTCGAAGGTGGCGGCGATGGCGGCCCGGAGGGCGTCGAGGTGGGCCCCGAGGACGAGGAGATCGATGTCGATGAGTGGAGGAGTGCCTTCCCCAATGACCCCGACGACGGCACCGGGCCAGATCCGGCTCGTGGCGCACCGTACACGACGAGGAAGGATTGGCTCGACCTCTACTTCGACCGAAAGTAGTTTAGCTTAGTTTAAATTTATGGTTCGGTTATGCAAAAATATCTGTGTTTATGTTTGAATGCATGCTACTTTCAGTTGAACCTGCATTGAACTTGATCAAATTGAAGCTTACAACGTTAAGTTTAGGGGATCGACTAGAAAAGGCCAAAAATTGCTGGAGTATATATATATATCCACTAAGGGTTTTAGTCCTTTAACTTTTAAAGGATCGGCTAGAGATGGCCTTATGACTTGTTTATTTTAGTTCTTCACAATGTGATGCTCTATATGTGCAACTATTTGCCGTGCCGTTCAATTTCATCAATAACAGTTTCAACAATACCACTATGAATTGCGATATTTGGTTGTTGTTAAGGATATTGCAATTAACATGCCTTTTCGTTTTTTTAACAATAACTAGTGTACTTTAGACCTGCACAATACCAGTTTGAATGACTATTTGCTTGTTTCTAAATGTTATGCCTGATGCAGTTAACACACCTTTTAGCTTCTTATTTTGCTTAACTAGCATGCTTAAGCCTGCACACTGAAGCTATCATTTGTAGATTATGTTGTCTACCATGGATATATTTGGTTGATGTTTAGCCTGTTGTGCTTAAGATGCCTTTATATGTACTCATGAAGAACAATATTGAGAACAATGTTGTTTTCCATCGAGGTTAGTTTCATCGCATTGCTTATATGTACTTACTGTTTAGGATATTGGTAGCTGGTACCATATAGCCTGGGGCTGATAAGGGATTAATCATCGAATCGGACATTTCACTGAATATATCTGTAATCCATTTATCAGTAGGTTAACCTGGGCCATATTTAATATATCTGAGGCTACATAGCAATATGCATTGTACTGAATGACTAAATATGCAATCCCAGGCTACATAGCAACAAGGAAGAGTGTTACCTTAATGTTCTGATGATGTCTAGATATACATGTAATAAAATCTTATATAATGGGATGGAGGGAGTGTTGTACTACATCATTCTTCTATTGTTGTTCAGCTTCTAATATTAACTTGGTGCTTTTAGGTACATATATCGTTGCCAAAGATCCACACTTCGACCCTTTCTGCGTATGGGGCAATGAGATATTCATGAACCAGCATCAAGTGAGGAAACTGATAAAGATTGTTATTAAAATGGGTCCAAAGACGTCAATCGAACTATTTGTTTACACTTTATGCAAGACAACAGTGAACTGCAGGATGGTAAGTAAGAACCCTGTAGCCTTCTTTTTACTACCTGTAATGAGTTGTGTTAGATGACAATGTCTGAATCTTTTTTCTTTTGCAGTGGATCCTGAAGTAGTTTACTCAAGATTACCTCTAAAACTACATGATTGGCGGTCGACCATCACAAGGGGTTGTACTAGAGTCCTTCATGCCTTCTGCATCCAGGACAGCACAATAGGGCCATCCGCTTCACCTTGTTCAGTAACCGGAATGTCTGGCGCCTCTTTCTTTACCATCTGTAATAGTACAAGTATAGAACTCTGGTTCATCATTCTTTATTTGGTGCTTATGTAATTCTTAAACATATGTACATGTGAATCGAATATTGCATTGGTTGTTTGAACCTGATGGATATGAATAAAGATATAGCCTACTTTCAAGTTTAAATTAGGTTCAATTTTAAATAGCAGCAATTAAATTAGGGCAAAATTATGGTGTGCAGGTCATTACGGCACACACGGTTAATAAAGCACAGCGTGTGCGATATACATCATAATCCGACACGGTTCACAAAGAGGAAACGTGTGTAACAATGCACATAGTTGTTGTTTGCAAAGCATGTGTGATGTCAGACACTATCACATACGGTGCGGGAAAACTAAATGTGTGTGATTGTCTACCTATCGTACATGGTTTATAATCATGAACTGTCTGTGATGTGCCAGGCATCGTAAAACTCCCGTGCCTGGAATCTGCCTGGTTTTAGGTAAACCACAAAACTCTAACTGCGATGGCAATGCGAGCACAAACGAGTAGCAAGGATGAAGCATTTGGGATATTCGAGATATCAGAAATGGTTATAGAGGGACAACTGTATGCATCAAGGCTCCCTATCCCCGACGATTTCTGGGTCATGTGGGAAGGACCCCCCTATCACCGTCACTCACTAGGTGATGGTTCCAAATGTCGTCGCGGAAAGCGGTTAAAAACCGTTTGTATAGCACCGACGCGTACTAGTGAATGGGCCTTCTAGGGGCCGTAGGAACAATGGGCCTTCTACGGGCCGTAGAAACAATGGGCCTTTTACGGGCTGTAGAAACAATGGGCCTTCTACGGGCCGTATCATCAATGGGCCTTCTACGGGTCGTATGATCGATTGGCCAAACATGGGCCAATAACAGACCGCATTATGGGCAGTAAACGGGCTAGAGTTAGAATCATCCGTTCATGGACCGACCATAACGGGCCATCATTAATTGGCCGTATTTGATGACGCTATGAAAACGGCCCAACAGATTAACGGGCCACAAACGGGCCGACTGTAACCACGGGCTGAATTTGGCCCACAAGGAGAAAGGGACCAGCAACGGGCCGTAAGTAACCAAATGCTGGAAATGAGCCCAAGAATAAATGGGCCCTCAGAAGGCCGAAAGATAACATGCGCTGGAAACGGCCCAATGGAATAATGGGCCATTAATGGGTATAAAGTGATACACTGTTCATTACGGGCCAGTTTCACCATGGGCCGTTAATGGGCCAAGAGTAACAAAGGGCCTCATATGGGCCGAAGGACGTCATGGGCCATACATGGGCCGGAAGTTAAAACGGGCTGGAATCATATTGGACGGCCCAGATGACGCTACTGGGCCTAATTCAGATAGGCCATAACGGGCCCTGGGTTAGCGCGGGTTATAAATGGGCTATATGCGAACAGGCCGTTAACAGGCTTTCCGTGGGCCGGCCCACTACCTTTTGACCAAGTCAAATGGGCCGGCCTTTTCACAGGAATGGTCCTCTGTTGGGCCATGCCACATGTCGACGTATCGTAGGTGCCTTCGGTACAATGAGTGGATGACATCTGTCCGAACAGTCATCTGACACGTGTTTCCTCCAGCCAATGATGATTTTACACGTGGAAAATCCCCATTGGTCGGGGCTGTTAACGGGTTATTGGATCCAAACCGGAAACCGATAACTTAACGGCGACCCGTTACGGTGGATGCCATGTGTCGGTCACCCTTGACGAAAACACTTCTATGACACGCGATTTATCGTCATGGAAGTGGATACTTCCGTGATGATAATTTTGGTAATGTCATGGAACACTTCTACGACAGCACAGGTATGACTATCTTGATTCTGTCATAAAATCGTCATGGATGTACATGCATGACAGAAAACGTGACCTACTGGGACAAACACGTATCATCACGGAAGTGTATTTTTTTGTAGTGCCAATTGGACAGAGAACCAGCTACACCCCTTCTAGCCCCAACCCTAGCTGATAGTAACCCAGTTCTAGTTGACACAACACCGTCCCCACCACAGACCACCCAAACACAAGCAGTTAGTAAGGCAACTGCAGTGCCCAAAGCATGAGGACCACCACTCCGAACCCCAAGTCAACGCTTAAAGCAGAAGAAGAATTGTTCTCAGGCCAGGTTCCATAGCTATGGTTCATACTCCTTTGCTCTTGCATCATTGTATTTACTCATACCAACTAATTTCACATTTGAAGGATGCAATTGAAACTCCAATGGTGCAACAGGTATGTTTGAACCTATTTGTTTAATGTGTTTGCTGTTGTAACTTGCTCTATGTTGATTTCAGTTTCAATTGAATAAACAATTATGTTCTCATGCCATGCACATTACAAGTGTTGTTATTACTGTGTAGTTTCCCACACTTATATTCTGTCTATGCTGCTTTGTCTTAAACAGATATGATTTGAACTGTCTCTATCTTGATTTGGCAACATAAACTAGAATGATATAGACCATACGGTGACCACACTACATAGATATATGTTTGTTTCATGCTGTTATCCTGTCCACCTTACTACTGAGCTGGTTTACCAAAATGAGTTTCATATACAACATGGTAAACCTGTGATATGTCTGCTTGTTTCTCTTTTAGAATGCAGACAAAATATTGGAGAAGAGTACCCCGTTATGCAATGGTAAAGGAAGTAATGCAGATAAGGTTCAAGGTAGTGAGACATCCCTGTTGGTCTCCAAGAAAGCTGATAAAAACTATATTGAAGACACTGAGACAACCCCAAAGTCATGTCTTGATGTGGTGTTTGACTTACTGGCCACTATTGCTGGCACCAACTCTTCGAACTCGCTGCCTGAATCAGTTCGTCTTCTTGAGTCTCAACTTCAAGTTGAAAGACATCGATCATATGTGCTGCGACAGGAAGCCGAAGGACTGAGGAAGTCCTTGCAGAATTCAGATGCATACTTTCTGGTGCAACAACAATCGCTGGAGGATTTAAGCGCCAGACAAGAGAAAGCTAATCAGCTTGCTAAGCATGTTGCCAGCATGGTGGATACCCAGGATATTGTTCCTTGAGCTCTTGTGAAGTGGTTTCAGTGCTGGACTTGTTTTGCTGCGGCGTTTATTTGCACTGGTCGCCAACTTTGACAACCAGTGTATGTAATATGCTGCTTTGTTCCCCATATTTGCACTGGTGGTGAACTTTGATGCCCAGTGGATGTAATATGTGTAATATCCATGACAGCCTAGCATAAGTTGCTTGCTTATTTATTTCCTTGTTGTCTTGTTTATTTGTTTGCTTGTAGTCAGTGAAGTTCTTTTTCCGCGGTTTGCTAGTGGTCGCAATAACCTATTTTTTAAAACTACGCCACAATAACCATGGGCAACATATTTACTGTAGTGACCATGGGCCTCCTACGGGCCGCAGAAACAATGGGCCTTCTATGGGCCGTAGAAACAATGGGCCTTCTATGGGTCGTAGAAACAATGGGCCTTCTAAGGGCCGTAGCATCAATGGGCCTTCTACGGGCCGTATGATCGATCGGCCAAACATGGGCCAATAACGGACTGCATTATGTGCCATAAACGGGCTAGAGTTGGAATCGTCCCTTCATGGGCCAACCATAACGGGTCGTCATTAATCGGCTGTATTTGATGACGCTATGAAAACGGCCCAACGGATTAACGGGCCGCAAACGGGCCGACTTTAACCACGGTCTGAATTTGGCCCACAACTAGAACATGCCAGTAATGGACCGTAAGTAACCGAATGCTGCAAATCAGCCCAAGAATAAATGGGCCCTGAGAAGGCCGAAATATAGCACGGGCTGGAAACGACCCAAAATGCAATAATGGGCCGTTAATGGGTATAAAGCGATACACTGTTCATTATGGGCCAGTTTCACCACGGGCCGTTAATGGGCCAAGAGTTACAAAGGGCCTCATATGGGCCGAAAGACGTCATGGGCCATACATGGGCTGGAAGTTACAACGGGCTAGAATCATATTGGACGGTACTGGGCCTAATTCGGATAGGCCATAACAGACCGTGAGTTAGCGGGCTGTAAATGGGCTATATGCGAACATGCCGTTAATAGGCTTTCCGTGGGCCGACCCGCTACCTTTTGACCAAGTTAAACGGGTTGACCTTTTCACTGGAATGGGCCTCTGTTGGGCCGAGCCACATGTCGAAGTATCATAGGCGCCTCCGGTCCAACGAGTGGATGTCTTCTGTCCCAACGGTGAGCCGACACGTGGTTCCTCTGGCCATTGAGAATTTTACACGTGGAAAATCCCCATTGGTCCGGGCTGTTAACGGGTTATCGGATTCAAACCGGAACCTGATAGCTTAACGGTGACCCGTTACAGTGGATGCCACGTGTCGGTTATCCTTGACGAAAGCACTTCCATGACGCGCCATTTATCGTCATGGAAGTGGACACTTCCGTGATGATAATTTTGGTATTGTCATGGAACACTTCTATGACATCACATGTATGACTATGTTGATTCTGTCATAAAATCGTCATGGATGTACATGCATGACAAAAAACGTGACCTACTGTGACAAACACGTACCATCACGGAACTGTATTTTTTTTGTAGTGGTGCCTGCATATCCTGTTCATAAGTTCTATAGTACCCTTGCCATAACTGCCTATCTCTATTTTGCTGATAATACTTGTTAAATAAAGGTGTATGATTATTATTTCTGGCAATCACTGGAGTTCCTAAAACACTGGCAGTCTTCTATCTTCCTGTATTGGCGAATCCAAGAGGAACTATAGCTCTGTGAGTTCTAATAGGTGGTAAATTCTGGAGTTGCAAGTCTTCCAACTGCTTGGAATTTTCCTTCTCTACTGCTAATTGCTTCCTCGAGTATTCTATTCTATCCACTTGGTCTAGTGGTTGTTCCTGATGCAGAGTAGGTGATCTGACCACCTGACTGGAAGTGGGAAGTTGTGTGTCTCCTTGAGCATAAGTGCTAGGCTGAACTATACTTTTCAAAACTATGCTAATAGCCGATAGTTGCTTGACAAGATCAATTACATCCTGCTCCATGTTTTCCACTTGTAGAGAGATCTCACCATGCTTAGAACCAATGGACTGATCATCGGTCTGGAGTTTTGTCACTTCGGCATGCATCAGAGAACTGTCCTTCTAAAGAACTCCAAAATCATCATGCAGGGAGAGTACTTCCTGAAGATCTTACTCATCGATCGTCTTTGCGCGCCCCATCTCGATCTGGGGTGGAGGTAAGGAATTCTATGACTGGGCTGCCAGCAACCCTTCACGAACCTCAGATCCTGCCGCCGCCGCGATCCACACATCCCTAGCACATAGATTGGTGCTAGAACGCAGAATTTTACCGACCAAGCAAGGTGCTCGAACAACTGCCTCTGCTCGACCGATGTGTGCTCGAACAATCACCGCTGCCTGCGCCACCACACCGCCACCAACAACTCCAACCCCGCCGCCAACGCCGGCCTGGAAGCACCACCGCTGGCTCTCAAGAAGGGTGGGCAAAAGGGTGGAAATCGATGATCTGGAAGAAAAATTCGCCCCAAGAGCACGCCTCCGCCGAAGAACGATGGCTCATGATACCAATTTGTCAGGTCTGAGTGGTTTTATCGATCTATTTTGGAAATTGTATGGAGGAAATCACGATCTAGCTCGGATTTGAGATGTATTATTGCTATATAAGAGGGGTTGTATCGTCTAGGGTTCTAGCCCATAGTTGGCAATTTGGGAAATCAACATGAACCTTCCAACCACAGCCCGGCTGGTTATAAGCAGAGTAATGACAAGCTAGCAGTAAAGAAAGTGAAATGCTATAGTGACAATGGTAAATGACATCGGACAATGGAGACTGATAACCCACAAGTATAGGGGATCACAATAGTTTTCGAGGATAGAGTATTCAACCCACATTTATTGATTCGACACAAGGGGAGACAAAGAATATTTGCAACTATTAGCAGCTGAGTTGTCAATTCAACCACACCTGGAGATTAATTATCTGCAGCAAAGTGATCAGTCGCAAAGTAATCTGATAGTTTTGATAGCAGTAGTAACACTAACAGTAACGATAACACTGATCACAGTGATTTTGTAGCAAGTGTAACAGTAGCAGCAATAGTAGTAACTTAGCAAGAAAATATAAGAGAAAATCGTAGGCATTGGATGGGTGAATTCTTTGGATGATATTCATCATATAACAGTCATAACCTAGGGCGATACGGCACTAGCTCCAGTTAATAAATATAATGTAGGCATGTATTCCATAAATAGTGATACATGCTTATGGAAAGAACTTGCATGACATCTTTTGTCCTACCCTCTCGTGGCAGCGGGATCCATAAGGAAACTAAGGGATATTAAGGCCTCCTTTTAATAGAGAACCGGAACAAAGCATTAACACATAGTGAATACATGAACTCCTCAAACTACGGTCATCACCGGGAAGTATCCCGACTATTATCACTCCGGGGTTTGCAGATCATAACACGTAGTAGGTGACAATAACTTGCAAGATCGGATCTAGAACATAGATATAATGGTGATAACATAAATGGTTCAGATCTGAAATCATGGCACCTGGGCCCAAAGTGACAAGCGTTAAGCATGGCAAAGTCATAGCAACATCAATCTCTGAACATAATGGATACTAGGGATCAAGCCCTAACAAAACTAACTGGATTACATGATGAATCTCATCCAACTCCTCACCGACCAGCGATCCTACGAAGGGATTACTAACTCCAGGTGGGGAGCATCATGGAATTGGCGATGGAGAAGGGTTGGTGATGACGAAGATCGAAGATCCCCCTCTCCGGAGCCCCAAACGGACTCCAGATTTGGCCTCCCGATGAAGAACAGGAGGTGGCGGCGGCTCTGTCTCGTGAAACGCGATAATTCTTCCTCCCCTATTTTTTCTCCGAAAATGTGAATTTATAGCGTCGGAGATAGGGTCAGCGGGGCCACCATGTGGGGACAACCCACCTGGGCGCACCAGGAGCGGGGCGCGCCCTGGTGGGTTGTGCTCACCCAGGGCCCCCCCTCCGGTGGTTCTTGGCTCCAGTATTTAACTTCTATTCCATAAAAAATCTCCAAAAAGTCTCGTTCCATTCCAGAACTTTTATTTCTACACAAAAACAACACCATGGTAGTTCTGCTGAAAACAGCAGCAGTCCGGGTTAGTTTCATTCAAATCATGCAAATTAGAGTCCAAAACAAGAGGAAAATTGTGAGGAAAAGTAGATACGACGGAGACGTATCAACTCCCTGAAGCTTAAACCTTTGCTTGTCCTCAAGCAATTCAGTTGATAAACTGAAAGTGAAAAAGAAAAACTTTTACAAACTCTTTTGCTCTTGTTTACATAAATGAGCTTAACTAGCACCCAGGTTTTCAGCAAAGATCATGACTAACCATGTCAACAATAACTCTTAAAAAGTATATTAACTCATATATCAATGACATAAACAACTAGCGAGCAATAATAAAGCGTCACAAATGACAACACTTTGTCAAAACAATCATGATACAATATGACAACAGTGGTATCTCGCTAGCCCTTTCTGAGATCGCAAAACATAAATGCAGAGCACATCCAAAGTTCAAGCAGCGAATAGACATTGTAATTCATGGGAGAAAAGATCCAGTCATGATGCATCCAACATTAGCTATACACAATGCATGAGGATGACAATGGTGCTCTCAGGTTCTGGCGCTTATTTGAGGAGGTGATGACACAACATAAAAGTAAATAGATAATCCCTTCGCAGAGGGAAGCAGTGATTTGCAGTGGTGCGAGAGCTCATATTTTTAGAAACAGAGATAAATGAAAATTTGAGAAATGCACCCTTCCTGTTCACTTCACGACCATTAGTTATCGGTATCTTCCATGCTAAACACATTAGTGGCGGTTCCCAAGCGATAAAAGTAAAGGTTTACTCCCCCTCCACCAACAAACACACTCCAAGGCTAGCCGAATCCATGGGTACCGTCCATACCAACATCAGTCTTGGGGAGTTTTGTTTAATTATTTACAATTTTGAATTCGGGACTAGGAATCCCTATTACCGCCCCTCTTGTGCAAGGACGAGTGAATAAACACTCATCATGAGAATAACCTGGTTAGCATGGAAGATACTGACTAGCTCTTGTCACTCTATGAACAATCCAGGCACACAAAAAGGATGTTTATTTGGAATTTTTAGAGGTGGCACATGCAAATTTACTTGGAACGGCAGGGTAATACCGCATATATCTAGATATATGGTGGACTCATCTGGAATGACTTGGGTTTCAGGATTTTGATGCACAAGCAGTATTCCCACTTAGTATAGGCGGAGGCTAGCAAATAGGTTGAGAAGCGGCCAACTAGAGAGCGAAAACATTCATGAACATGCATTATGCATAAGTAACATTGGATACTAGCATGAGTAGGATATGAACACCATGAACATAAATATCATAGAGGATATGTTGGTTTTGATGCATGTTGACATCCAAGATAAATCATTATCCACTCCTAGCTACTTAAGCATGGCATGAGAAACTATAATCTCTAATTGTCATTGCAAACATGTTTAATCATAATAGGCTGAATCATGGATACTAGGTTAAACATATTTACAAAAACAGAACAAGTTGAGTTCATACCCGTTTCTCGCTGCCACAGCCAGTTCATCAAATATCGTCATTATTGCCTTTCACTTGCACGATCGAATGATATAAAAATAATAATAGTGCAATAATGTCGTGGACAAAGCTGGAATCTACAAACATTTTATTCAAAGGAGAAGACAAGGTAATTTGGGCTCTCCGTTAGATCAGTAATAATGCATACGAGAGCCACTCAACGTTTACATTGTGGTCTTCTCGTTAGTATGAATCGATAAAAAGCAAAGAAATTCAGAGAAACACACTGAAATATTTTTGGAGTTTTTATTTTTTCTAGAAGAAAGCAAATTAAAGAGGGAAAAACAAAAATGAGAAAAACTATTTACACAGGAAAGCTCCCAACAAGCAAAAAAGAACAAGGAAATCTTTTTGGGTTTTCTTTTTAATACTACGACTAACTATACTAGAGAGAAAAACCGAAAAGAAGAAAGCAACAATTTTTTTGGATTTTTCAAAGTTTTTCAAACACACAAGCAGAAAATGAGAAAACAAATCGAGCATGGATGATACAATGAAAAAGTGTGAACACCGACAACTGGAATGAGATGTGTGAACATGAATGTAATGTCAGTGGAAATACGTATTCCCCCAAGCTTAGGATTTTTTACCTAGCTTGGTAATCACCACTGGCGGCCTGCGTAACAATCCGAGTGATAGCTCATGGAGGCTCTTGGTGCAGACTCCTCAGCCTGCCGAGCAGCCACAACCTCTGCATTGTGTGCGCGGGCCTCGCTCTCAAGAACATAATACCTTCCCTTGCTATGAAAATCAAAGAGAGCAGCCGCAGGCAAAAAGGTGTCCACAACGGACTTTTTATTGAACAATAGGCTATAAGTATAATCATGGATTTCCCAGTCAGGAACTTATGGCATTTCATGTCATCAAAGTCCAAGTACTGAGTGGGAAGGATGGGGTCATTAGGCTCAAGTGATACACCTAACTGTTCTGCTAAACGTGAAGCATAAATCCCACCATAAAAATATCCACTATCAGCGTTATGTTGCAGTCTACGTGCAACAATCGCTCCAAGGTTATAGCGTTTAACACCAATGAGGGCAGTGTATATGAGGCTCAAGTCAGGAGCACAAAGTGTACTACAATCTTGTTTGCCTACGATGTATTTTCCATTAAACAGTGCAAAGTATTGAATTGATGGGAAATGAATACTTTTTATTCTACCTTGCATCACCCCTCTATTCTCATCGTAGCAAAGACTAGTTAAAAATAACTCATACTCAGCCCTTGGTGGTTCGTCCAGCAAACCCCAATATGGAATTTTACATGCAACACAGAATGCATCTAGAGGCATAGTGACTGAACGATCATAAAGTTTAAACAAAACTCGAGACTCACGAGGATGAAATTTAAACTCTTTAGTAAACGATTCTGTGAGACTGAGGTACTGGTTGCACTTATCTTGAATGTAGGGCGGAGCTCGGCATTGTGGACATATTGCTCAAATTTTTCTTTAATGCCTGCACTCAACATGAAATTGTCGCACGGCCATAAACATGATTTGGAAGCGGCATCCCGTATTGAACTTGCACTTGGTTCAACATAAGACCGACGGGTTGAGCCACTACTAGAAGATGCCACAGAGGACCTCCACCTCGAAGAACTCCTTCCAAAGAAGTTCATCATATATGCGTACAAATTTCTAGAAAAAAATACCACAAAATTTTATTAACAAAACTTTGCAAGATTGATAGCAACTACTCATAGGGATGTATAGAGGCTATATTGAGCATTCAAACTACTTAGAACTCTAAGAATTCAACATGCAAGCCCATCTACAGCAGCACCAAGAGTAGCTAATTCTTCAAAATATAAACCACTAAAGCAAAAACTAATTGGACAAACGAGGGAGTCACATACCAAGTAGCAATTCCCCTGAAATAGTTTCAGAAACGGAGCTTCGAGCAAAGAGGTCGAAATCCGCAGGTTTGAGAGCAAGAACACGAGAGAGAGAGAGCAATGGTGAATTTTTTCTAGAGGTAGGTGATGGTGTGGACTAAAGAGATAAATGAGGGGGCCCACGTGGGGACCACAACCCACCAGGGCGCGCTTGGGGCTGCTGGCACGCCGAGGTGGGTTCTGCCCACCTGGTGCACCCCCCTCTGATGTTATTTGCATAAAAAATTCTTAAATATTCAGAAAAAATCGTATTAAATTTTCAGGGTATTCTGGGAACTTTTATTTTTTGTGTCATTTTTTATTGCACGGGAAAATCAGAAAACAGACAAAAACATGGCATTCTATTTTATTTAACTAAGAAAGATAGAGGATAAAAGTTGGGAGCAGATGGTAGTGCCTGCTAAATTCATACCCTTCATACCTCTAAAAAATGATCCATTAATAAGGTTGACCAAGTCTTATTAACAACCACTTTCGATAAGCATGAAACCGAAGAACTTTTGTAAAACACTATGTTACCTCAACGGGGATATGCATGTCCCCCACAATAAGCATTTTATATTTATTTTTGGCAGTAGGTAAAGTTAGTTGAAAACTTCAAATAGTGATTGAGATATTTCAATAACATTAATACCATTCGCTTGGAATTGTTTCTTCAGAAAGTGCACCGTATGCTCATTACCATTTATATGAAAAGTGACCTTACTTTTATTGCAATCAATAATAGCCCTTGCAGTAGTCAAGACGGGTCTACCAAGGATAATCGACATGTTGTTGTCCTCGGGCATCTCAAGTATAACAAAGTCAGTCAAGATAGTAACATTAGCAACAACAACAGGCACATCCTCACAAATACCGATAGGTATGGCAGTTGATTTATCAGCCATTTGCAAAGATATGTCAGTACGTGTGACTTTAATCAAATCAAGTCTTTTATATAAAGAGAAAGTCATAACACTAACACCATCTCCTAAATCACATAAAGCAGTTTTCACATAGTTTCTTTTTATGGAACAAGGTATAGTTGGTATTCGAGTATCTCAGAGTTTTTTGGGTACTCCATCCTTAAAAGAATAATTAGCAAGCATGGTGTTGAAAGCACAAGTGCTCCCTGGGTGATTTTGGTAATTAATGTCAACATATCTCTTGTTGGACTAATATTTTCACCTAGTATATTTCAGATGAGTTCAACAGTGGAGTGGCATGGACAAGAGGATGTGGAACCCCTTCAAGATACTAAGGACAGAAGATTGCCAAAAACTCAAAAGCTCAAGACTCTACATTTTCATTTTAGTGATCCAAGATCACATTGAGTCCATAGGAAAGCCAATACTATTAAAAGGGGATGAAGTTTTGCTTAATGGCTTGCTTGCTCAAAGTGCTTAGTGATATGCTCCAAAGCCCTCAACCACTTTCTCATTTCCACATATGTCCTAAACCTAAAGTCAAACTCGGACCCACCGATTTGATCTATCCGGCACAACCGAGTTCATTTGACATAGCCACTGCCAGAAACTCTAATCAGTTTGGTCTCACCGATGGGATCTCGGTCTCACCGAGATGGGCTTGCAAACTCTCTGTTGCCTGTTGCAATTATTTCGGTCTCACCGAGATATGCAATCGGTCCCAGCGAGTTTGCCTGGCCAACTCTCTGTTTAGCTTATTACCAAAATCGGTCTCATCGAGTTTGTGTAATCGGTCAAACCGAGTTAAGGTTTTACCCTAACCCTAGCTCATCGGTCCCACCGAGTTGATCATATCGGTCCCATCGAAACCTCTAACGTTCACATTTTGAACTAAATCGGTCCGACCGAGTTTCATGATTCGGTTCCAACGAGTTTGGTAAATTGTGTGTAATAGCTAGATTTTGTGTGGAGGCTATATATACCCCTCCACCCACTCTTCATTCGTGGAGAGAGCCATCAGAACGTGCCTACACTTCCAGCATTGATTTTCTGAGAGAGAACCACCTACTCATGTGTTGAGACCAAGATATTCCAATCTAACCACAAGAATCTTGATCTCTAGCCTTCCCCAAGTTGCTTTCCACTCAAATAATCTTTCCACCAAATCCAAAGCTGTGAGAGAGAGTTGAGTGTTGGGGATACTATCGTTTGAAGCACAAGACCAAGGAGTTCATCATCAACACACCATCTATTACCTTTTGGAGAGTGGTGTCTCCTAGATTGGTTAGGTGTCACTTGGGAGCCTCCGTCAAGATTGTGGAGTTGAACCAAGGAGTTTGTAAGGGCAAGGAGATCGCCTACTTCGTGAAGATATACTCGAGTGAGGCAATTCCTTCGTGGGCGATGGCCATGGTGGGATAGACAAGGTTGCTTCTTCATGGACCCTTCATGGGTGGATCCCTCCATGGACTCGCGCAACCGTTGCCCTTCATGGGTTGAAGTCTCCATCAACGTGGATGTACGATAGCACCACCTATCAGAGCCATGGAAAAAATCTTCGTGTCTCCAATTGCGTTTGCATACTCCAATCCCATCCCTTTACATTCTTGCAACTTGCATGCTTTACTTTCCGCTGCCCATATACTCTTGCCATGCTTGCTTGAAATGTATTGTGAATGTTTAAACTTGTGCTAAAACTCCACCTTAACTTGAAGAACTTAAAAACTGCTACTTTTCTTTGTTGAGTGTCTAATCACCCCCCTCTAGACACCTCTTCTCGATCCTTTCGATTGGTATAAGAGCATTGGTCTCCATAGCTTTGGTTTAATCACCATTGGAGGAGGATGGATGAGTCTATGTTGGGGAGTCTTAGACGTAGAGTGCCTATACTTGATGGAGAGTTCTTTCATGAGTGGAAAAATGAGATGCTTGTGATTTTCAATTAATATCATTTGAACAAGTACATTACTAGCCCTTGTGCACCCCATGTTGATCCTTTGCATCCTACCCTTGATGAGTCTATTGTCATGATCCGCAACCTTAGAACTGTTAATCTTATTACTAGAGGTTTGCCTAGAAATTTGCTTGGTTGCTTGCCTACCCTTGATTGTGCCTACACTATATGGAGATTTCTTGAGGAACGATTTCCAAACTATTCCTTGCAAAACTTAGATGAGATTCTTCATAAGTCTATTGCCTTGAGTAAGATGAATTCCAATGATCCTAAGTTTGGTGATTGTCTATTTGAGCTTACTAACCTCATGCGTGCCAAAGGAGATGTTGGAATCATTAGCAATATTATCTCCGAAGCCATTAGAATTCATAAAGATGAATATTGTGATGATCATTTATCTGATGAATCACTCTCCCTAGGAATTGATCCATCACAAGACGATATTGAACATGGATACTATGATGAGGATGATGATAGTGACTTTGATCTCGATGAGTCTATGAGACACTTTGGTCTTATGGCTAATCTTCACGGCTACATGGCTGGAGGAAAGGAATGGGTTCTTGATAGTGGATGTACCGTTCACATGACCGGAGACAAGGATATGTTTCGTGAGCTTGCTGAAAACGACAGCCCTCGGAAGTATGTCACCTTTGGTGATAACTCAAAGGGTAAGGTGGTTGGCCTTGGTAAGGTGGCCATCTCACATGATAGCTTGTTATGCTCGTTGAATCTCTTGGCTACAATTTACTTTCCGTATCTAGACTTGCTGATTTTGGCTTCAATGTCCTATTCACTAAAGTAGTAAAATGGTCTTTACCGGTATACGTAGAGGTGATCTTTACATTGTTGATTTCACTAAAAAGGCTCAACCTAGAACTTGCTTAATTGCTAAATCTTCTAAAGGCGGGTTGTGGCATAGAAGGTTAGGTCATGTGGGCATGCGAAATCTTGATAAGCTTATTAAATATTTGACAAGGATAGATTGTGCAGTGCTTGTCAAGCAGGAAAACAGGCTGGAGGAAGCCACCCCATGAAGAACATCATGACCACGAGAAGACCGCTTGAGCTACTTCATATGGATCTCTTTGGTCCCAATGCCTACAAAAGTCTCGGTGGAAACTCATTTGGTCTAGTCATAGTCGATGATTTTTCAAGATTTACGTGGGTGTTCTTTCTTGATGATAAATCGCAGGTCCAAAAAATCTTCAAGAACTTCGCTAGGAAGGCCCAAAATAAATTTGAAGTGAAGATCAAGAAGGTTCATAGCGACAACGGAACGGAGTTCAAGAACGCAAATGTGGACACCTTTCTTGACGAAGAAGGGATTTCACACGAGTTCTTGGCTACGTACACGCCTCAACAAAATGGAGTTGTTGAGAGGAAGAACCGGACTCTTATTGAGATGTCGCTTGATGAGTACAAGACTCCAAAACACTTTTGGGCAGAAGAAGTTGAGACAGCTTGTCATGCAACAAATCGCTTGTATCTTCACAAGCTACTCGCCAAGACGGCATACGAGCTTCTCACCGGTAACAAACCTCAAGTTGGATACTTTCGAGTATTCGGCTCAAAGTATTACATTCTTGATAAGCATCGTCGTTCTAAATTTGCTCCTAAATCTCGTGAAGGTTTCCTACTTGGTTATGGCTCAAACTCTCACACATACCGTGTCTACAACAATTTCACCCGAAAGGTTGAAGAGACGGTAGATGTGAAGTTTGGTGAATCTAACGGCCCGCAAGTAGAGCAACTGCCAATTGATGTAGGAGACAAAGACCCTTCGGAAGCAATCCAAGACTTGTCTATTGGCAAGGTTCATCCAACGGAGGTGAAGGAGAGTACCTCGTCCGTCCAAGTGGAAGCTTCTACCTCACGACAAGGTGAACCAAGAGTCGACACGGAAGCATCCACAAGTGGGACACACCAAGATGAAGAAAATGAGGAAGTACACCAAGATGAACCTCATCAACCTCCTTCTCCACCTCGACAAGAGCACGACAGCGTCAACAACGAAGAAGGCCAAGAAGAAGAACAAGATGATGAAGAAGATGTTCCACCCCGACCCAAGCAAAAGCTCTCACGAGTCCGAGCAAGAGTTTCATGAGACCATCCCATCGAACAAATCTTCAATTATATCCAAACCGGGAGAATCACTCGCTCTAAGACTCGTTTGGCTAATTTTTGTGAACATTATTCATTCATCTCTAGCATTTAACCTATGAAGGTTGAAGAAGCATTAGAAGATCCGGATTGGATAAATGCCATGCATGAAGAGCTACACAACTTTGAGAGAAACCAAGTGTGGACATTGGTCGAGAAGCCCGACAACAACCACAACATCATCGGTACCAAATGGGTGTTTCGAAACAAGCAAAACGAAGATGACAAGTCGTTTGCAACAAAGCACGTCTCGTCGCCCAAGGCTACACTCAAGTCAAAGGTATGGACTATGGTGAGACATATGCCCCCGTTGCTAGACTTGAGTCCATCCGCATCTTACTTGCCTATGCTAATCACCATGATATCACCTTATACCAAATGGACATTAAAAGTGCTTTTCTAAATGGTGAAATTGAGGAGGAAGTTTATGTTAAACAAACTCCCGGGTTTGTTAATCCTAAGAAACCCGACCATGTTTACAAACTTCACAAAGCTCTTTATGGTCTTAAACAAGCTCCTAGAGCGTGGTACAAGTGCATGACCAAGTTCCTTATTAAAAAAGGCTTTGAGATTGGAAAAATTGATTCTACTCTTTTTACTAAAAGGGTTAATGGTGAATTATTTGTCTGCCAAATTTATGTTGATGATATCATATTTGGTTCGACTAACCCTCATTTTAGTGAAAAGTTTGGGAAGCTAATGTCTAAGAAGTTTGAGATGTCTATGATGTGTGAACTCAAGTTCTTTCTTGGTTTGCAAATCAAGCAAACTATGGAGGGCACCTTTGTTTCTCAAACAAAGTATACCAAGGACTTATTCAAGAAGTTCAACATGCAAGAAAGCAAAGGTATGAAAACGCCCATGCCTACTAGTGGACATCTTGACTTGACCAAGGATGGCAAGTTGGTTGACCAAAAGGTTTACCGCTCCATGATTGGTTCATTGTTATATGTATGTGCCTCCCGTCCCGATATTATGCTAAGTGTGTGCATGTGTGCACGATATCAAGCGGGCCCCAAAGAATGTCATCTTAAGGCTGTGAAAAGGATAGTGAGATACTTAATTGATACACCAAATTTTGGCATATGGTATCCTAAGAGGTCTTCTTTTGATCTTGTTGGCTACTCTGATTCGGACTATGCCAGTGACAAGGTTGATAGAAAGTCCACTTCGGGTACATGTCAATTTCTTGGTAGATCTCTTGTGTCTTGGTCCTCCAAGAAACAAAACTCGGTATCCTTATCCACCGCCGAAGCGGAAAACATTGCCGCCGGTTCATGTTGTGCTCAATTACTTTGGATGACCCAAACTCTTAAAGATTATGGGATCAATGTGAAACATGTTCCATTGCTTTGTGAGAATGAAAGTGCTATTAAGATTCCTCACAATCCCGTGCAACATTCTCGAACTAAGCATATTGAAGTTCGTCATCATTTCATTCGAGATCATGTTGCCAAGGGGGCTATTGATCTTAAGCATGTTCGTACCGATAAGCAATTGGCGGATATATTCACCAAACTGCTTGATGAGAAAGTATTTTGCCGTTTGAGAGGTGAATTGAACATCATTGATGCTTCGAACTTGGAGTAGATACTCCATTTGGATACATGCAAGGCATGAGCCTTTGACTAATCCTTGATGTTTCTTTCATGATGATCATATGTCTTGGATATATTTGCACCCTTGCATGCTATCTAACCCTTGTAGGTACTTGGATGAATCAAAATCAATGAGATTGCAACTCACTCACATCTTGAGCAATCTCTACATCACCAAGTCTCTACAATATGGTGGTTGAAGTCCAGGAAGCATGAAACCTTTCAACATATCCTTTGAAAATTTCTTTCTATCAAATTTCATGATTGTCATTTTGGATACACAAGTGCTCTTCCTTGCAAGACTAACCCATGTAGGTAGATGAACTCAAACTACAAGTGGTGCTCCCAACTCATTGATGATCTACATCAACCTTGAGTACCCACACAAGTTCACTTACATGATCAAGATCAACACCACCACCCAAGGTATGATATTCCATCTTAGAGAAGCTTTACCCCAAGTCATGGGTCAAAGCAGCTCAACAAGATGCGAATACATCAAAATGCTTAAACGAAAAATGGTAACCCCATTTTGAGCTTAAACGATGAGCATGACCTACGATCAAGTGTTCTCACTTGACTCCTCAGTCAATATGCTCTGACATAGGTAACATTGTTGCCGACCAATTCTAGATGAAGTCCTCTAGTGTTTCTCTGTGTTCTTGCATTTGTTTCTTGCATATTTGTTCCCCTTCTTTAAAAAAAAACTTCATCTAGATCTGTTTATTTTCTCTGTTATGTTCTGCATTCCCTGCATCCAATTCATTGCAAATATTTCAGTGAATTTCTTGCAAATCTTTGTCAGATCTTATTTGCCTAATGAGCTAAGATGAAAAATGTTCTCTCTATGTTGAACTCGGACACACCGGTTTGTCTCTTTCGGTCAAACCGAACCATCTCGGTGCCACCGAAGAAAAAAACTCGGTGTTATCGATTTCAATGCTGAGAAGACAATTTGCCATTTGCATATTGCATATTTGTTCTAGCTCCACTCGATGATTCTTGTCCTCTACCTGCATCACATTCTATATGCTGCTTTGTTATGTGACTCAAGGACCTAACCCATCTGACCCACATTCCAGAAGACCCTTCTTTGAAATTGATGTCAAAGGGGGGTGTCAGGACTCCGATTCTAAGTCACACCGATCTAGCCTGTAACACCTCATATCACTTTGCGGCCTCACGCACGGTATTCCCACGGGTGTCGCCTTACCATGGCCCGGGACCGTTTGCGCCTTTTGGCTCACGTATATGATAGTGTCGCTAGCATCCATATGACAGAGAACCCGGGCCGACATGACTAGTCGTGAACCCAAAGTGGCACTAACTTACGGGGACAGGCATACATGAATCAACATCGAGCATGTCGGTCAGTAGCGTGCGAATCCGGACTGTAGCACTGGGCTAACAGGACTCCGGTGAACCGGGCTGTAGCAGGCTAGGCAGGACTCCGGATGTCAACGCATGACATTTCACCGAAGGGACAGACACAGGAACGAAGTGAATCACATGCCGGCCAGTCAAGTGTTCCGGAGCAGTAGTGCTGGGCTAGCAGGACTCCGGTGAACCGGGCTGTAGCGGACTACTATGGCTCATGGAAGCACAAGACTACATTTCCCCATAAGAGAGGCTACCAAGGATAAACAACTAGGTTGTCGAATCCCACACATCCCAAGCATTTCAATCATACACACAATATGCTCGATATGTGTAAATACAACATGGCATCACAACATAACTCTATGACTCAAGTATTTATTCATTAGGCTCCGAGGAGCCAAGTATTACAAAACATGGGTCTCATGACCCCAACATGCAGAGCATACAAGCAACAAGCACATGCGGAAGCTTAACTTGTCTGGGTACAGACAACTACAAATGAAGAAGGCTGAGAAGCCTGACTATCTACAAGACCCTACCGAGGGCACAAGATCGTAGCTGAGGTAACAAGCTAAATGTCGAAGTCCACGCGGAACTACTAGAGAGACTGACGTCTCTCTGCAAAAACATAAAATAGGCAAACGTGAGTACAAATGTACCCAGCAAGACTTACATCAGAACTAACTACATATGCATCGGTATCAACAAAGGGGGTAGTGGAGTTTAACTGCAGCAAGCCAGCTTTGACTCAGTGGCTAACCTGAACTACGACTGCAAGCAACTCTTTTGAGGTGGTGCACACGAGTCCACATATTCACCATATCAATACACCACTATGGATCCGCTCCCGTCTCCCTACAAGAACGCCATCGATAGAACTCACGCTTATCTTGGGCATTTTAGAGTATCCACTTTCACTTGTCTATGAACTATACAGGCAACCCAGAAGTCCTTCACCGCGGACACGGCTATTCGAATAGATGATGTCAACCCTACAGGGGTGTACTTCTTCACACATGCTCTCACCACTTACCGCCGTTTACACGACATGTACTCGGCAACCTTCAAGCGGAAGCCCAACGAGGGTGTCGGCCACGGCCTACCTAAACACTCAAGTCTCTAGTCCAGGTTTATCGCCTATTCAGGTTCCATCCGCAGGGAGTCCGGCCGAGGTTTCCACATACGGCCCCGAACGATGTGTAGAGGGTTCTGCGACACCGAACGGGTGCCCGGCATACCCGGCCACGTGCCTACGGCATCACAGCCCACCCCTCGGGTCAGCGCTGCGCACGGCCTCCAGCATAGTACAAACACCAGAAACTACTTGCAACTCCTGGACAGAGGACAAGGGTGGTTAAGAAGCCGAGAGGGTCCATTGGTTTCAGGCCCAATGCATGGTAGTAGCTGTTCATGGATCACAAAACACAGAACTCAGTTCCTGAGGACGGCTTCAATGAGACAACCCACCATGTACTCCTACATGCCCTCTCACCGCTACCTTTACCAAATCGTGTTCACACACTTAGTTCACACACAGTAGGACATGTTCATCACCATTCCAATTCATCCCCGATGAATCAGACCTGACTCAACTCTAAGCAGTAGCAGGCATGACAAACAAGCATGAATGAGTAGGCACATCAGGGCTCAAACAACTCCTACTCATGCTAGTGGGTTCCATCTATTTACTGTGGCAATGACAGGTCATGCAGAGGATAAGGGGTTCAACTACCACAGCAGGTAACAGTTGAATCGTTGTTGTCCTAATGCAGTAAAAGAGAGCAGGAGCGAGAGAGTGGGATTGTATCGGAATGAACAAGGGGGTTTTGCTTGCCTGGCACTTCCGAAGATAATATAGTTCTTCATCGGTGTCATCGAACTCATCGTCGGAACCACGTCTATCGAGAGGGGACAAATACCGGCAACAGAGAAGGAAAACACAATCAATGCAATGCACAATATGATGCATGATCATGACATGTCAATATGCTATGTTTTGAGCTAATGCAACTAAAACCAGAAGGGTTTGGGTCATTTTGAAGCAAAGGTTCAACCCCAAATTCAAATTATGAATTTAAATAGTGCCTTATCATGTTTGAACTAAACAGCAAGGTTAAGTTACTTAAACATGCATGAAACCAGTACAGATGGATAGATTGGATTTTTCTGATCATTTTTCATATATAACTTATTTCATTCTGAGCTACGGTTGAATTTCTATGAATTTTAGAAGTTTTGGACATTTTTTGGAATTTCCTAAATAAGAATAAATCCAGAAAAAGGTTAACTGCGTTAGCATGACGTCGGTGTGACGTCAGCAGGTCAATGGAGACGGTCCAGGTTAAACCTGACTAGTGGGTCCCACTGGTCAGTGTCACGGTGCTAGTTAGGGTCACTGACATGTGGACCCAGTCAACGGCCACGTCAGCATGGTCAATGCTGACGCGTGGGGCCACTTTGATTAGTTAATACTAAGAAGCAACTAATCTAAGTTTAATTAGTCAGTGGCGCCCTGTTGTCAGTGTCACTAGGTGTTGACTAAGTGCGTCATTAACCCTAACTAATCTGCCACGTAACCCTCGCCGGAGTTACGCCGGCGGTGACCAAAACGCGGCGGAGGCGCACTGGAGTGGCTCGGGTTTCGCCTACAGGCCATCGTTTGACGCGCTGAAGGGCGTGTTTGAAATAGGGAAGCGAGGCGCATCTGTGGGTCGCCGTGGTTCGAGTGGGGGTGGACGGAGTCAACGGCGGCGAGCTCTTTTGCGGCTGCTGGAGTTCAGGCGTGCACCAAAACGGGGCTACGGAGCACGGCGTGAAGATCTGGTGGGTGTGCTCGGCTCTTGGGAGTGCTCTGAGTGCAGTGGTGCGCTCGGACGCGTGCTTGCACGGCCGTAGTCGCGGTGGCGACATGACCGGCGGCGAGGAACTGTCGGCTCCGATGGCCACGGTGGCTAGAAGGCGCGGACGGGCACAGGGAGAGACGGGAAAGAGGCAGGGGCTCACGGCAAATCCAGCAGAGGCAACGGCGAGGCCGGGGAGAGACTGGAGCTCGCGAATCCCCGAAGAGTTCGGCGGCGGCCAGAGGTTGAAGACGATGTCGGGGACGTTGCTGCAGGGCTTCCGGCGGGGTGCGGCTCGATGGAGAGGAAGAGGGGGTCGAGGCGGAGCCTCTGAGCGCAACGACGAGTCGAGGCAGTGGCTGTGGCCACGGCGGTGCTCGTCGGCGGCGACGGCTGCGCTCGGCGCGGGTGAGAGAGAGGGGCAGAGGGGAGAGGGGCCACGCGGAAGAGTGAGAGGGGTCAGGGGGTTGCGTGGCGTCTCCGTGGCGTCGTCTAGGCGCACCGGGGAGGAGCCAGGCAGGCAAGGAGGGAGGAGGTGGCCGGCGCGGGGCGGGCACGAGCCTCCGTCCTCCTGGCAGGAGGAAGACGACAGGGGAGGGGCCAGGTGGCTTGGCTGGCCAGCTGGGCCGGCCAGGTGGGCTTTGGTGGGTGCCAGGTAGGTATCTTCTCTCTCTCTCTGCTTTTCCTATTTTAGTTTCTGTTTTCTATTATTCTGTAGTCTTTAGGGCTTTATTATAAATACTTAAACAGATCCAAAAATCATGAAACTGCTCAATGCCACTGTTTGGAATATAGCCAACAGCAAACATTTTAGTTTATGATTATTTGAGCATTTAAAATATTTAATAGCATTTATATGCCCAAATGCAAATACTATATGATTTAATTCAGAGCCCAAATATTTCATGGAAAAATGTGCAACACCTCTGGTTATTGCTTCCAGAATTTTCCAGAAATGATGAACATTTTTGAAAGCCATTTGGATTCACTGAGAATATTTTAGTTGAACCTAGTGAATTCCTTTGATGCTAGGGTTTAAACAATCCTCATTTCAAGTTCATTTGAAACTTAAACATGATGACACTCATGAGGCTAGCCTAGTGCATTGCCAGAAGCTAGGGATGTGACAACACACCCCCACTAAACAAGAATCTCGTCCCGAGATTCAAGTGTAGGGTAAGATGGAAGGGGGAACGCAAACTAACACAATCTTCACGATCCAGGTTGCACTTCATAAGAACGTTGATTCGATCACGATCTTTGTGTCGATGTCATGCTCTGAGAACTTCATCCAACACGACGATGACAGAAAGAAATACTATGGAACTGATCTCCTCAAAGATCGAGCAACTGACCATCAGCTCATGAAATGAGACATAACATCTCTTGAGCTGAGACACGATACACCCATCAAGAATGATGGAAATGAGCATATGACAAGGTTTAAATAAGTAGCAGTGTTTCCACACTTAGGAGGGGGTGAACGGTGTCAACGTAGTAAGGAGTTGGTTGCCTTTCGAAACAAACGGGGCACCTTTGGGAAGATGACTGGTAGAATTATTCCCTTAAGTGGCAAAAAGAATTACTTTTGATACATCGATCATTGAAACTCTCTATACCAACCTAAGGCAATTCACAAACGATCATTTGACGGAGTTCGAGAGAACGACATACTCGGGCTAGAATGGATGATGTGGACTACCTTGTTAAAGACAACGCGATGGATGATTTGCTTATCATTGGAAAATGGATGGGACCCAAGGTAGGACCACTTCTGAAGATGATCCTGAACAACAATTGCTGAGAAGGGCAGTCCATGGGAGATTGGCACAAGGCAGTGCAAGCTGGGAACAAAATGCAAATGTCGGGAATGTTCCAACCATCATATCTGCCTGAGATTCAGATCTGGTTGGTGTTAGGATATTCCAGACTCATCAAGTCTAGAAAGAAAAATGGAACTTTACAACACAAATCAACGAGATGACGTTGCGAGATTCTCAGGGAGTGAACTACGATAGCAAGCTCCAAAACATGAGCTGGTTCTGCTACATACATGTGAACACGTTGTCCAAGACAAGCATGACCACTTAGAAGTCTTATAATAAAACGCTATCGAGTTTAGGTTAGGATCCATCATCAAGGATTTCGAAGTCTTTAAGCGCGCTAGACTTCTTCTCCTTGAACAAATCAATCAGTGGCTTGGGGTGCTAGGAATTACACATGGAGTGGAGGTAATTAATCTACCAAACCACAGAATACTTCGCACATGCATGACTGGCTTGGGACGATTCCAGGGGAAGCAAAACTAACTTCCTCAAATTCACGGCGGCAACTTGCAACTAATAAACGTGAACTTAGAGGAAGTCACTACTTTCATCCAAACATATATTCCATAAACGGGACATGAAGATAATGCTTACAAAAGTTTCCAACACTAGCTTTATGTTCAACATGAATCAAGGAGGAGACAAGATGCTGCTGATGGACTCAATAGCAACTCATCGGAATTTCCATATCACTGGACTTCCACCATCATGTGAACACGGTGATAGCATTGGTCAGACCAAAAGATGTAATGGCGTATGCTCGAGGGATCAACCACGAGTAGGACAGCATTACGAACATCGTTGGTTCTGATTTGACTTGACGATAGCTCATACTCAAGTCAAAGTTTTGACAAGACAATAGATTCAACAACTGATCACGAGGACCAATTGGTGAAGATATCATCTTTCTTCAACACACACACAAACACAAGGATATCCCTTCAGAAAGAACCAAATTCGGCAAAGCTTTTTATCTTCCAACTCTCCAAGTTGTTGTTTAGCTTAACCAACTAGCTCAGGGGTATCCAACACAGATTCTTGGAGAAGGGGTGGTTTATAAGAAACCAACTTGATCACGAGCTCAACATAGCGGTCAGGTAACGACCTGGTGATACTTCTGAGAAGATATTCGGAAATCCACGAACCACCGATATGTTAATAAGCTCGAGAACAATCTTTCTTTCGAGGGCAAGATGGTATAACTAAATAGGAAAGGGATTGATACAATCCTAACTCTTGATCGAAGAGTGCACTAGAAATAAGGACAAGGTAGCACGATCAATCCTAGTATAGTGATTTGATAACCAACACGCTAGGAATGATATTAATGTCCATTAACTACCAGGCAACACGGTTGCTAGGAGTATTGATTTCACACATCATGGTTCACTTGTCGGCATTCCGGTTGTGACAACACGGGACCGAGGAATGAAAAATGATGGCAAGAAGTATCACCACGTCAAAAATTCATGAGACATGGTGCAATTCTCATGACAATCCTGACATAAAGGGGTAATACTCCGAGGTAGAACAGAACAAAAGCTGGATTGGCATTTTGATCTGCAGGATACAACTACTTTGACCCAATCCTGGATATGGATGAGGTGCTGGAGTTTGTTTCTCCTAGTCATTTTGGAATAGAATGGCTTGACAGACCACAAGAATAAAAGTCATCGATGAACATGAATGCTCACATACTCTTGACTATTAATTGATAGATGAAGGTCAGAAAACAAGTGAAGAGTAACTACTCAAGGAACATATATTTTTCTGAGTTGGGGATGCATAGATTAGTATGTCGAGCAAAACTCAACATTTCCTTCCGAATAACCCATGCAGAACGGTAGAACTGGTAGATTCACAATGTAGAATGGAGAACTCATTAAGAGCACTCTGGTTGTGATCTTTTGGTTCAAAAGAACTTCTGCCATAAGCAGTTCATGGTATTTGGAAGAAGGAAATACCACGGACCTCGAGGACTATCTCAAAGGTTACTAATATCCTAAAGGTATGAGCAACACTATCAACACGAGGTAAGTAGAGTGAATCTTGGGTCAAGAACCCAAGAGAAGAATACCTACTACTAAATGGCATCACGGGATGCTTTCGAGAATGGTGGCCAGAATCATCACACCGGGAACACAAAACATGGCTAGATTACTAGGTGACTCCCTAAAAGACCTAGGGTCATAATAATAGCTCCAACATATATGTCGAGGCAACAGAGTACCTCAACTCACCGATTAGTGTGATTAATCTGGCCTAAATGCACATCATGAACATGGAGGAATGATTGCAAGTGCATCAGACTATATAGAGACCTGGGATGACTCGGATAGCATAACGGTTGTAAATGCTCAAAAAGATTTGAGACATCCTGCAAAATAGTGGCATGACCACTCAGCATCACAATATCAAGGTTCTGAGGCCAGCTATGAACATACAGAAGTAGTAGAAACTGAACTGAGACTTGAATCCATCAATCCTCTAAGTCTCTATCATAGTAACTCGTCATCCTGATAGATAGATGAGAAGGCCTAGTTCTTAATCCCCGTAGAAAATAAGAGGTTGCTCAGATCAGAAGGCACAAGGTAAAGGAGTAAAAAGAGCCTTACGTTCCCTTCCACAATCAATTCCCTTATATAACTAAAGCATTTCTAGACTCAACTTCGACCATTTTGGCTTGGTAATCCTACAGGCAGTCAGGCTCTCATACCAAAGCTGTCAGGACCCCAATTCTAAGTCACACCGATCTAGCCTGTAACACCTCATATCACTTTGCGGCCTCACGCACGGTATTCCCACGGGTGTCGCCTTACCATGGCCCGGGGCCATTTGCGCCTTTTGGCTCACGTATATGATAGTGTCGCTAGCATCCATATGACAGAGAACCCGGGCCGACATGACTAGTCGTGAACCCAAAGTGGCACTAACTTACGGGGACAGGCATACATGAATCAACATCGAGCATGTCGATCAGCAGCGTGCGAATCCGGGCTGTAGCACTGGGCTAACAGGACTCCGGCGAACCGGGCTGTAGCAGGCGAGGCAGGACTCTGAATGTCACCGCGTGACATTTCCCCGAAGGGACAGACACAGGAATGAAGTGAATCACATGCCGGCTAGTCAAGTGTTCCGGAGCAGTAGTGCTGGGCTAGCAGGACTCCGGTGAACCGGGCTGTAGCGGACTACTATGGAAGCACAAGACTACATTTCCCCATAAGAGAGGCTACCAAGGATAAACAACTAGGTTGTCGGATCCCACACATACAAAGCATTTCAATCATACACACAATATGCTCGATATGTGTAAATACAACATGGCATCACAACATAACTCTATGACTCAAGTATTTATTCATTAGGCTCCGAGGAGCCAAGTATTACAAACATGGGTCTCATGACCCCAACATGCAGAGCATATAAGCAACAAGCACATGCGGAAGCTTAACTTATCTGGGTACAGACAACTACAAATGAAGGCTGAGAAGCCTGACTATCTACAAGACCCTGCCGAGGGCACAAGATCGTAGCTGAGGTAACAAGCTAAACATCGAAGTCCACGCGGAACTACTAGCGAGACTGACGTCTCTCTGCAAAAACATAAAATAGGCAAATATGAGTACAAATGTACCCAGCAAGACTTACATCAGAACTAACTACATATGCATCGGTATCAACAAAGGGGGTAGTGGAGTTTAACTGCAGCAAGCCAGCTTTGACTCAGTGGCTAACCTGAACTATGACTGCAAGCAACTCTTTTGAGGTGGCGCACACGAGTCCACATATTCACCATATCAGTACACCACTATGGATCCAGTATCGTCTCCCTACGAGAACGCCATCCATAGCACTCACGCTTATCTTGCGCATTTTAGAGTATGCACTTTCACTTGTCTATGAACTATACACGCAACCCAGAATTCCTTCACCGCGGACACGGCTATTCGAATAGATGATGTTAACCCTGCAGGGGTGTACTTCTTCACACACGTTCTCACCACTTACCGCCGTTTACACGACATGTACTCGGCAACCTTCAAGTGGAAGCCCAACGAGGGTGTCGGCCACGGCCTACCTAAACACTCAAGTCTCTGGTCCAGGTTTATCGCCTATTCAAGTTCCATCCGCAGGGAGTCCGGCCGAGGTTTCCACATACGGCCCCGAACGATGTGTACAGGGTTCCGCGACACCAAACGGGTGCCCGGCATACCCGGCCACGTCCCTACCGCATCACAGCCCACCCCTTGGGTCAGCGCTGCGCACGGCCTCCAGCATACTACAAACACCAGAAACTACTTGCAACTCCTGGACATAGGACAAGGGTGGTTAAGAAGCCAAGAGGGTCCATTGGTTTCGGGCCCAATGCATGGTAGTAGTTGTTCATGTATCACAAACACAGAACTCAGTTCCTGAGGACGGCTTCAATGAGACAACCCACCATGTACTCCTACATGGCCTCTCACCGCTACCTTTACCAAATCGTGTTCACACACTTAGTTCACACACAGTAGGACATGTTCATCACCATTCCAATTCATCCCTGATGAATCAGACCTGACTCAACTCTAAGTAGTAGCAGGCATGACAAACAAGCATGAATGAGTAGGCACATCAGGGCTCAAACAACTTCTACTCATGCTAGTGGGTTTCATCTATTTACTATGGCAATGACAGGTCATGCAGAGGATAAGGGGTTCAACTACCGCAGCAGGTAACAGTTGAATCATTGTTGTCCTAATGTAGTAAAAGAGAGCAGGAGCGAGAGAGTGGGATTGTATCGGAATGAACATGGGGGTTTTGCTTGCCTGGCACTTCTGAAGATAATATAGTTCTTCATCGGTCTCATCGAACTCATCGTCGGAACCACGTCTATCGAGAGGGGACAAATACCGGCAACAGAGAAGGAAAACACAATCAATGCAATGCACAATATGATGCATGATCATGACATGTCAATATGCTATGTTTTGAGCTAATGCAACTAAACCAGAAGGGTTTGGGTCATTTTGAACCAAAGGTTGAACCCCAAATTCAAATTATGAATTTAAATAGTGCCTTATCATGTTTGAACTAAACAGCAAGGTTAAGTTACTTAAACATGCATGAAACAAGTACAAATGGATAGATTGGATTTTTTTATCATTTTTCATATATAACTTATTTCATTCTAAGCTATGGTTGAATTTCTATGAATTTTAGAAGTTTTGGACATTTTCTGGAATTTCCTAAATAAGAATAAATCCAGAAAAAGGTTAACTGCGTCAGCATGACGTCGGTGTGACGTCAGCAGGTCAACGGAGACGGTCCAGGTCAAACCTGACCGGTGGGTCCCACTGGTCAGTGTCACGGTGCTAGTTAGGGTCACTGACATGTGGACCCAGTCAACGGCCACGTCAGCATGGTCAATGCTGACGCGTGGGGCCACTGTGATTAGTTAATACTAAGCAGCAACTAATCTAAGTTTAATTAGTCAGTGGGGCCCTGCTGTCAGTGTCACTAGGTGTTGACTAAGTGCGTCATTAGCCCTAACTAATCTGCCACGTCACCCTCGCCGGAGTTATACCGGCGGAGGCGCACTGGAGTGGCCCGGGTTTCGCCTACAGGCCACCGTTTGACGCGCGGAAGGCCGTGTTTGAAAGAGGGAAGCGAGGCGCATCTGTGGGTGGTCGTGGTTCGAGTGGGGGTGGACGGAGTCAACGGCGGCGAGCTCTTTTGCGGCCGCCGGAGTTCGGGCGTGCACCGAAACGGGGCTACAGAGCACGGCGTGAAGATCTGGTGGGTGTGCTCGGCTCCTGGGAGTGCTCTGGGTGCAGCGGTGGGCTCGGACGCGTGCTTGCACGGCTGTAGTCGCGGTGGCGACATGACCGGCGGCGAGGAGCTGTCGGCTCCGATGGCCACGATGGCTAGAAGGCGCGGACGGGCACGGGGAGAGAGGGGAAAGAGGCAGGGCCTCACGGCGAATCCAGCAGAGGCAACAGCGAGGCCGGGGAGAGACTGGAGCTCGTGAATCCACGAAGAGTTCGCCAGCGGCCAGAGGTTGAAGACGATGTCGGGGACGACGCTGCAGGGCTTCCGGCAGGGCGCGGCTCGGTGGAGAGGAAGAGGGGGTCATGGCGGAGCCTCTGAGCGCAAGGACGAGGCGAGGCAGTGGCTGTGGCCACGGCGGTGCTCGTCGGCGGCGACGGCTGTGCTCGGCGCGGGTGAGAGAGAGGGGCAGAGGGGAGAGGGGCCATGAGGAAGAGTGAGAGGGGTCAGGGGGTTGCGTGGCGTCTCCGCAGCGTCGTCTAGGCGCACCGGGGAGGAGCCAGGCAGGCAGGGAGGGAGGAGGTGGCCGGCGCGAGCCGGGCACGTGCCTCCATCCTCCTGGCAGGAGGAAGACGACAGGGGACGGGCCAGGTGGCTGGGCGGGCCAGCTGGGCCGGCCAGGCGGGCTTTGGTGGGTGCCAGGTAGGTATCTTCTCTCTCTCTCTGCTTTTCCTATTTTAGTTTCTGTTTTCTATTATTCTGTAGTCTTTAGGGCTTTATTAAAAATACTTAAACAGATCCAAAAATCATGAAACTGCTTAATGCCACTGTTTGGAATATAGCCAACAGCAAACATTTTAGTTTATGATTATTTGAGAATTTAAAATATTTAATAGCATTTATATGCCCAAATGCAAATACTATATGATTTAATTCAGAGCCTAAATATGTCATGGAAAAATGTGCAACACCTCTGGTTATTGCTTCTAGCATTTTCCAGAAATGATGAACATTTTTGAAAGCCATTTGGATTCACTGAGAATATTTTAGTTGAACCTAGTGAATTCCTTTGATGCTAGGGTTTAAACAATCCCCATTTCAAGTTCATTTGAAACTTAAACATGATGACACTCATGAGGCTAGCCTAGTGCATTGCCAGAAGCTAGGGATGTGACAAGGGGAGAGATCACATCAAAGCTTTATCACATCAAAGGGAGAGAGAGAACCCAGATGCTCGGTATTAAAGAGGAGAGAAGTCACATGTCTTTAAGAGGGGGAAAATACATGTATATGTTATGATTGTTTTGTGCTGATTTTCTTGTTTTGCTCTGATTTTCTTTTCCCTACCTTCTCCCAGTATCACATATAAGATTCAGGGGGAGAAAGACATCTAAGGGAAGGAAATCTTCGAATTCCTTGCATATCTTTACCTTTGGGGACATGTCTATATCCTATAGAGTACCTAGTAATCACTCTCTACATGTCATCCCAATCTTCGTACTCTTGTGGTTTGTTGTTCTTGCTCTGCTTAGTAGATGTTTTTGTGTTATCTAACCTTGTTTACTCTGGTTCATCTCTTCCAAAGCCAGCTCAAGACCACAAGGTAAGTATATGGATCACACTCGTGTGCATGATGATCTCTTGCTGATGTACATATTGTTTGCAAGGACTCATGAACATGAAGGTACACTTCCTATATCCACACCATTTGCTCTGATGCATATAGCCAAGATACATGTAACTCATTGCTTGCTCTATCATGTTTATGCTTTCACATACTCTTATATTCCGTATTTACATGATTGCATACATGTAGGGGGAGCCTATGCATGTTACACGTCTTTCCAAAGCTTAACTTGTTATGCTTTATATCATTATCTAAAGCTTTCATGTATGTTGTCATCAATTACCAAAAACGGGGAGATTTAAAGCACAAGTGCTCCCTGGGTGATTTTGGTAATTAATGTCAACATATCTCTTGTTGGACTAATATTTTCACCTAGTATATTTCAGATGAGTTCAATAGTAGAGTGGCATCGACAAGAGGATGTGGAACCCCTTCAAGATACTAAGGACAGAAGATTGGCAAAATCTCAAAAGCTCAAGACTCTACATTTTCATTTTAGTGATCGAAGATCACATTGAGTCCATAGGAAAGCCAATACTATTAAAAGGGGATGAAGTTTTGCTTAATGGCTTGCTTGCTCAAAGTGCTTAGTGATATGCTCCAAAGCCCTCAACCACTTTCTCATTTCCACATATGTCCTAAACCTAATGTCAAACTCGGCCCCACCGATTTGATCTATCCGGCGCCACCAAGTTCATTTGACATAGCCACTGCCAGAAACCCTAATCAGTTCGGTCTCACCGATGGGATCTCAGTCTCACCGAGATGGGCTTCCAAACTCTCTGTTGCATGTTGCAATTATTTCGGTCTCACCGAGATATGCAATCGGTCCCACCAAGTTTGCCTGACTAACTCTCTGTTTAGCTTATTACCAAAATCGGTCTCACCGAGTTTGTGTAATCGGTCAAACCAAGTTAAGGTTTTACCCTAACCCTAGCACATCGGTCCCACCGAGTTGATCATATCGGTCCCACCGAAACCTCTAACGTTCACATTTTGAACTAAATCGGTCCGACCGAGTTTCATGATTTGGTCCCATCGAGTTTCATATATTGTGTGTAATGAGATTTTGTTTGGAGGCTATATATACCCCTCCACCCACTCTTCATTCGTGGAGAGAGCCATCAGAACGTGCCTACACTTCCAGCATTCATTTTCTAAGAGAGAACCACCTACTCATGTGTTGAGACCAAGATATCCCAATCCAACCACAAGAATCTTGATCTCTAGCCTTCCCCAAGTTGCTTTCCACTCAAATCATCTTTCCACCAAATCCAAATCGGTGAGAGAGAGTTGAGTGTTGGGGAGACTATCATTTGAAGCACAAGAGCAAGGAGTTCATCATCAACACACCATCTATTACCTTTTGGAGAGTGGTGTCTCCTAGATTGGTTAGGTGTCACTTGGGAGCCTCCATCAAGATTGTGGAGTTGAACCAAGGAGTTTGTAAGGGCAAGGAGATTGCCTACTTCGTGAAGATCTACCCGAGTGAGGCAAGTCCTTCGTGGGCTATGGCCATTGTGGGATAGAAAAGGTTGCTTCTTCGTGGACCCTTCGTGGGTGGAGCCCTCCGTGGGCTCACGCAACCGTTCCCTTCGTGGCTTGAAGTCTCCATCAACGTGGATGTACGATAGCATCACCTATCGGAACCACGGAAAAAATCTTCGTGTCTCCGATTGTGTTTCCATACTCCAATCCCATCCCTTTACATTCTTGCAACTTGCATGCTTTACTTTTCGCTTGTGACGGCCCCGATTCAATCGTACACTAATCATACACGCAAACATGTACGATCAAGATCAGGGACTCACGGGAAGATATCACAACACAACTCTAAAAATAAATAAGTCATACAAGCATCATAATACAAGCCAGGGGCCTCGAGGGCTCGAATACAAGAGCTCGATCATAGACGAGTCAGCGGAAGCAACAATATCTGAGTACAGACATAAGTTAAACAAGTTGCCATAAGATGGCTAGCACAAACTAGGATACAGATCGAAAGAGGCGCTGGCCTCCTGCCTGGGATCCTCCTAAACTACTCCTGGTCGTAGTCAGCGGCCTGCACGTAGTAGTAGGCACCTCCAGTGTAGTAGGAGTCGTCGTCGATGGTGGCGTTTGGCTCCTGGGCTCCAGCATCTGGTTGCGACAACCAGGAAGAAATGGAAAGGGGGAAAGAGGGAGAAAAGCAACCGTGAGTACTCATCCAAAGTACTCGCAAGCAAGGATCTACACTACATATGCATGGGTATCTGTGTAAAGGGGCAATATCGGTGAACTAAACTGCAGAAAGCCAGAATAAGAGGGGGATAGCTAGTCCTGTCGAAGACTACGCTTCTGGCAGCCTCCATCTTGCAGCATGTAGAAGAGAGTAGTTGGTAAGTTCACCAAGTATCATCGCATAGCATAAATCCTACCCGGTGATCCCCTCCTCGTCGCCCTGTGAGAGAGTGATCACCGGGTGGTATCTGGCACTTGAAAGGGTGTGTTTTATTAAGTATCCGTCTCTAGTTGTCATAAGGTCAAGGTACAACTCCAAGTCGTCCTGTTACCGAAGATCACGGCTATTCGAATAGATAAACTTCCCTGCAGGGGTGCACCACATAACCCAACACGCTCGATCCCATTTGGCCGGACACACTTTCCTGGGTCATGCCCGGCCTCGGAAGATCAACACGTCGCAGCACTACCTAGGCACAACAGAGAGGTCAGCACGCCGGTCTAAATCCTATACGTGCAGGGGTCTGGGGCCATCGCCCGTTGCTCACCTACACGTTGCGAACGTGGCCGGAAGCAGACCTAGCCTAGCTGGCGTTTCAGTCCAATCCGGTGCGTGCCGCTCAGTCGCTGACGTCACGAAGGCTTCGGCTGATACCACGACGTCGAGTGCCCATAACTGTTCCCGCGTAGTTGGTTAGTGAGTATAGGCCAGTGGCCAGACTCAGATCAAATACCAAGATCTCGTTAAGCATGTTAATTGAAGTATCCGCGAATGCCGACCAGGGCCAGGCCCACCTCTCTCCTAGGTGGTCTCAACCTGCCCTGTTGCTCCGCCTCAAAGTAACAGTCGGGGGCCGTTGGGAACCCAGGCCCACCTCTACCGGGATGGAGCCACCTACCCCTTCAGCCCCCATCTCCGAACAGTATCATAAGTAATGTAACAGTATAAAGTATATAGCATATGCCCGTGATCACCTCCCGAAGTGATCACGGCCCAGTAGTATAGCATGATAGACGGACAAGAGTGTAGGGCCACTGATGGAATACTAGCATCCTATACTAAGCATTTAGGATTGCAGGTAAGGGTAACAACTATAGCAACTGTATCACGGAACTGCACAAATTCTTATGATTTCTCCATCAAGTACTACATTCTCATTGATTCCAATTTTTTTCGTGGGCTCTGAGTTATTAAACACTCAAGGACACCGATAATCGAATCGAGTCCGCATCGCGATTAAACAACTCGATTAACCGAAAGCAGTAACATGCTACACTACTCTAATGCAAGCAGTAGAGAGAAGGAATATGCGATATCTGGTGATCAAGGGGGGCTTGCCTGGTTGCTCTGGCAAGGAGGGGTCATCAACAACGTAGTCGGTCGGGGCACCAGCAGCGGCGTCAGTCTCGTAGTCTACCGGAGAGAAGAGGGGGAAGAAACAATGAATACAATGCAAACAGATGCATAATGACGCAAAGCAAACAGCGGTGTTAGGTGTGCCCTAACGCGGTAAGAGGTGATACCGGCGAAGGGGGAAAACATCCGGGAAAGTATCCCCGGTGTTTCGCGTTTTCGGACAGATGAACCGGAGAGGGAAAGTTGAGTGTTCAATATGCTAGGGGTGTGTGGTGGACGAACGGGTTGCGTATTCGGATTCGTCTCATCGTTCTGAGGAACTTTCATGTAGAAAGTATTTCGATCCGAGTTACGGTTTATTTTATATTAATTTTAGAATATTTAAAACATTTTTAGGATTTATCCAATTAATTTAATTAAACATTATCCAGAACAGTACATGCATGACGTCAGGAGTCTACAGAGGTGTTGACTGGGTCGCTGACGTGTGGGTCCCGCATGTCATTAACTGCTAACTAACTAACCAGGTTAATTAGTTTAGTTAACAGATTAGTTAAGTTAACTATAGTAGTTAATTAGGTTAATTAGTTATTAGTTTAATTGAACTCAATTAATTAAGTTAATTAATTAATTAATATATATTTTATTTTTATTTCTAGTAAAAAAGTTCTGGGGGTGGGGCCTAGTTGTCATTGGCCCATAGGGCCAAACGGGTGCGGGCGCAACGGGTAGGCGGGTGCGTGCGCCGCGGCACCCAGAGGGGCGCCGACGGGCACGGTGCCGGCAGGGAGGGGGAGGCGAGGCCACGCGGGGCAGGGGCGACGGAGCCGGGGCGACAGAGCCGGGCGAGGGCGGACGACGGCGTGTGAGCGCGCAGCGGAGGCAGGCGGTGACGCGGTGTGGGCTCAGGGTCGGGGTGCGTCTAGGCCGCATGGGGCGCGGCTAGGCGTGGCGCAGGCGCGCGCGAAGCGGTGTTGCAGCGCGTGCGGGCCAGAGCAGTGGCAGTCGGCGCGGGCAACGACGAGCACAACGGCAGAGGGAAGAGGAGGCCGGTGGGGTTGTCGGAGGTGGGTTGCAGAGGCGCCGGCGTCGAGTGGAGCAGCGTCGGGGCTTGGCCTCGCAGCGCGTGCGGCGAGGATGGCAGGGCGCGGTCGTCAGCGGGTGGCGTAGCCGAGCGCGGGGGTGGCGGGCGCGTTCACGAGGAGGGGCGAGCAAAGGCGGGAGCGCCGTCGCGCGCGCAGTCGACGCGGGCGGCGGGCGACGCACAGGGGCGGCAGAGGCGAGGGCCGCCGCGATAAGGCACTAGGCGGGGGAAGGAGGACCAGGTCCTCACCGTCCGTTGGAGGGAAGGGGGTGTCAAGGCGCGGTGAAGCCTTTGGGGAGGAAGACGGGGATGCGTCGTCGGCGAGGAGGAGACGAGGAGAACGAGGCGACGGGCGATGGCGGGGTCCGGTGAGGAGGAGGCTGTGATGACCGGATAATTAAGCTACAGCAACCCTCTACTAATGATGCCATGTCACCACTGTTACTGTTACTAAACTCACTCTGATTCAAATCACCTTCAAATTCAAAATTCAACGTCAAGTCAAACGGTAAAACTTTTCAAATACTAAAACTAAAATGTTCGGGTTGTGCGAGATAATCCATACTAAATATTGGTGAAGAAACCACACTTCTTTAAAGTATTAAATTGCACTATAATAACTAAAACAACGACAAAACTATTATTTAGATGCTCTTAAAATAATAAACAAATACAAACTACTTTATTTAATGTGTCAAAATATTTGTGGCACTGGCATAATTACATATCCTAAATTAGGTACAACTTTGGTATTTTTACTAAAACTAAAATAAATAGAAACTAAGATAAAACAGAAAAGAAAAAACAAGTAAAAGAGAAAGACAAAAAAATAAAAATAGAAAGAAAAGGACACACCCGGCCAACTGAGCCAACAGGCCCAGCTGGCCACCCACGCGGCCCAGCTAGCCCACCCCGGCTGGATAACCCCACCTGTAGCCAAACCCTAACCCTCCCCACGTTCCCCACTCCCCCCCGATATCTCCCCCTCTCGCTCCCTCGTCTCCTCCCCCCGATCCAATCTGGATCGGGGCACGACAACGCCGTCCCTCGCCGGACCTTCCCTCCTCACCGGTCGTCCTCGACCTCCTCCTCGCCGACCACCTCTCTCCCGCCCCAACTCTGTTCGATCCCGTCTGGATCGAGGGAAGGCAGCCCTGACGTTGCCACCACCCGATGCCGGCGCCCCGACGCCCGCCGGCGCCAACCGCGCCTCCTCTCGCCGGCCTGCCTCCTCAACGCACGTCGTCCCCATCCCCCACCTCGCGCCCCGTTGCCATGTACCCTACGGCCCCGATGTGAGCGCCTCCCCATGCTCCCTCTCCTCCTCCTCCCCCTGCCCTGTTGGACATCGTGGCCCGGCCGCGCCCTGGCCGTGCGTGCGCACGTGCTCGCGCACCCCCCACCCCGCTCACGCTAGTCGCATCCCACGGGCGCCCCGCCCGACGCTCCCTGGCCTCCACGCCCAACCCGCGCCCTCACGCCGCCACGCCCTCTTCCACGCCTGCGGCGCAGCCCCGCCATTCGCCTTGCTCGTCTTCGTAACTGGCCACCGCGGTTGGCCCCCCCAGGCCCTGGGCGTGCACCCGATGCATGCGCCTCGATCTGCGCCCTCCTGGCCACCCGCTGCCGCTGCTCGCTCGTCCTCGCCGGTGTTGCACGCCGCGCCGGCGGCTCCGCCCGTTAGCGTCGGCGGTGCCCCTCTGCCCGCAGCGCCCGTTTGGGCTACGCCCACACCCACTATGGCCCTCCAGGCCAATGACAGTGGGCCCCCACGCCCAGAACGTTTTTAGAAATAATAATAATAAGTTTAATTAATTAAGTTAATTAATCCTATTTAATTAATCTAATTAACCTGTTAGTTTAACCTAAACCCTAATTAACCTAATAGTGTATGACAGGTGGGTCCCACTGGGCCCACACGTCAGTTTGACCAGTCAACACCTCTGTTGACTGCTGACGTCATGATGACGTCAGCAAACACTATTCTGGATAATGTTGAATTAAACTAATTAAATAAATTCTAAAAATGATTTAAAACTTTAGAAAAGCAGATAACATAAACCATAGCTCAGATGGAAATACTTTCTACATGAAAGTTGCTCAGAACGACGAGACGAATCCGAATACGCAGCCCGTTCGCCCGCCACACATCCCTAGCATAGCAAACCTGCAACATTTCACATCCGGTTCGTCTGTCCGAAAACGCGAAACACCGGGGATATTTTCCCGGATGTTTCCCCCCTTCACCAGTATCACCTCATACCGCGTTAGAACACGTCTAGCACTGCCTGTTGTCCTGTTATGCACTTGCTTGCTATATATTTACTGTTTCTTCCCCCTCTTCTCTTCGGTAGACTCTGTGAAGATGTTGATGCCCCTGTGGTCGACTACGTCACCGACGACCCCTCCTTCTTGTCTGAGCAACCAGGCAAGCCCCCCCCTTGATCCCCAGATATCGCCTATTCTTCTCTATACTGCTTGCATTAGAGTAGTGTAGCATGTTACTGCTTTCGGTTAATCCTATTCTGCTGCATAGCCTGTCATTGTTGCTACAGTTGTTACCCTTACCTGCTATCCTACTGCTTAGTATAGGATGCTAGTGTTCCATCAGTGGCCCTACACTCTTGTCCGTCTACCATGCTATACTACTGGGCCGTGATCACTTCGGGAGGTGATCACGGGTATATACTATATACTTTATATACATGACACATGTGGTGACTAAAGTCGGGTCAGCTCGTTGAGTACCCGCAAGTGATTCTGATGAGGGGGCTGAAAGGACAGGTGGCTCCATCCCGGTAGAGGTGGGCCTGGGTTCCTGACGGCCCCCGACTGTTACTTTGTGGCGGAGCGACAGGGCAGGTTGAGACCACCTAGGAGAGAGGTGGGCCTGGCCCTGGTCGGCGTTCGCGGATACTTAACACGCTTAACGAGATCTTGGTATTTGATCTGAGTCTGGCCATTTGGTCTGTACGCACTAACCAACTACGCGGGAACAGTTATGGGCACTCAACGTCGTGGTATCAGCCAAAGCCTTCGTGACGTCAACGACTGAGCGGCGCGCGCCGGATTGGAACGTAAGCCTGCTCTTGTATTAAGGGGGCTAGTTCTGCTTCCGGCCGCCCTTGCAACGTGCAGGTGTGCAATGGGCGATGGGCCCAGACCCCTGCGCCATAGGATTTAGACCGGCGTGCTGACCTCTCTGTTGTGCCTAGGTAGGGCTGCGACGTGTTGATCTTCCGCGGGCGGGCATGACCCAGAAAAGTGTGTCCGGCCAAATGGGATCGAGCGTGTTGGGTTATGTGGTGCACCCCTGCAGGGAAGTTTATCTATTCGAATAGCCGTGTCCCTCGGTAAAAGGACGACCCGGAGTTGTACCTTGACCTTATGACAACTAGAACCGGATACTTAATAAAACACACCCTTCCAAGTGCCAGATATAACCCGGTGATCGCTCTCTAAAAGGGCGACGAGGAGGGGATCGCCGGGTAGGATTATGCTATGCGATGCTACTTGGTGAACTTACCATCTACTCTCTTCTACATGCTGCAAGATGGAGGTGGCCAGAAGCGTAGTCTTCGACAGGATTAGCTATCCCCCTCTTATTCTGGCATTCTGCAGTTCAGTCCACCGATATGGCCCTTTACACATATACCCATGCATATGTAGTGTAGCTCCTTGCTTGCGAGTACTTTGGATGAGTACTCATGGCTGCTTTTCTCCCTCCTTTTCCCCTTTCCTTTCTACCTGGTTGTCGCAACCAGATGCTGGAGCCCAGGAGCTAGACGCCACCGTCGACGACGACTCCTACTACACCGGAGGTGCCTACTACTACGTGCAGCCCGCTGACGACGAGCAGGAGTAGTTAGGAGGATCCCAGGCAGGAGGCCTGCGCCTCTTTCGATCTGTATCCCAGTTTGTTCTAGCCTTCTTAAGGAAAACTTGTTTTACTTATGTCTGTACTCAGATATTGTTGCTTCCGCTGACTCGTCTATGATCGAGCACTTGTATTCGAGCCCTCGAGGCCCCTGGCTTGTATTATGATGCTTGTATGACTTATTTATGTTTTAGAGTTGTGTTGTGATATCTTCCCGTGAGTCCCTGATCTCGATCGTACACGTTTGTGTGCATGATTAGTGTAGGATTGAATCGGGGGCGTCACAAGTTGGTATCAGAGCCGACTGCCTGTAGGAATCCCCCTTTCTAACTCCTTGGCCGAAGTCGAGTCTAGACATTGCAAAACTTTTACTAACATGGTTGTGTGTCTTACGGGCCCACGTCGCCATTGGGTGGTATTAGGATCTTTTATTTCTCGTCTATACTCTGGGACTCTGATCTCTCTTCTATTCGGGTTTAAATGAATTTACTAACTTTGACTCTAGGATCTCGTAAATACTTCCATCCGGAGAGCCCTTAGCGCAAATGATCGCCTGCTGCACCGAAGGATTCCGAAGATACTCTCCGATGTTCTCTCGAGACTTTGTGTCCGTTGCTTTTGCAATTCCCTACCACCGAAATATCCCTATGGATAAATACATACACTTGCCGTTCTTACTTTTATTCCCAGTTGATCTTGTTATTACAAGATACCCTGAAATCCTCTCTATTGTTCCGAGAATATTTTGTGCCAACTGCCTTGCAGTTCCTTGCCACCTGGATACCCCTACGGATAATTTCTCGCCCTTATCGAGTATCCGTTCATCCCCAATTGTTTATGTGTTTCAAAATGGTCTTCGAAATACTATTCGATCCTCCAAAAATCCTCAGTAGCTTATTGCTCTGCAATATTTGTCTGCTTGCATTATGGATGCTTTCCATATGTTTGGCAATATTCGTTAGTATCCATAGACACCGTCATTTTGATCCTATTGATTCAACATGAGTGCGAATGCACGCAATCATCAGTTGATCCTTTTAAATTATCTTTCTGGCTCAGAAGTCATTTTGAACATGAGCTTGTTCTCGACCAATCTATTTGCCGTCAATTGTACCCTTAGGTCTATTGAACTTATCCACCCTTGATCAGAGCCTTTGCTTCTGATCCTTCGATTTGGAAATCATAATTCCTTTGATACCTAAGCATTGAATCATTCAGTTGTTCTATGATTTGATGCCCTTGCATTCTTTCTTCAACTGGTTATGTGCCGATGCTCACATCAGCTCCGCTATGGACCGTCAGATCCTTTGTTGGATTATTATTTGTTAGTGTCCTTCATATTTAATCGCCTTGTGAATTCTTCCCTAATACATAATGCCATTAGTAAATCCTATTCTCTGATTTGGCCAACCATGCTCTGCTTTCGAGCTGGTGATATTTACTATTGAAACTTGTGGTATGTGTTTCTAAGATGCCCCGATGGGTGCCTTTTCTAATCTGTGTAGACCCGGAAGCTTCTACGGGTCATACTCTAACGGTGTTATGCCAAATAAAATTTCAGCACTACAACTTCATCAAACGCGAGGAGTGAATGAAAGGTTATGCATTGGAGAAGTGGGAGTCGACCTTGAACTTTGTGTTCATGCCCATGGACACGTTGTATAACTTATCATGGAAGCTGCTCGTAAAAATAATTACCCCCTTGTTATAAGTTCATCTTGTATCCGTGGTTCGATCATTTATGATCGTGGTTTCCGACCATGTTCTCCTTTAAATACCATTTCTCGTGCAAGTTTAAGCACTTGTCTTCTGCAGAGTAATACCCCAGTCCAACCTCTACTTTGATTGTCGTCGAGTATTACCCCCGGTATCTCAAGATTACCACGGAACTGCATAACTTCTTATGAGTTCTTCATCAAGTGCTACATTCTCATTGATTCCAATTTTTCACGGGCTCTGAGTTATTAAACACTCAAAGACACCGATAACTGACTCGAGTCCGCATCGCGATTGAGCAACTCTTGGTAACCTTCATTACTTACGAGTTTGAACTCAATCACGTCATTCCTAGCCTGCTTGGCTATATCCTTGTCGTGCCAATTTTAACTGTGCTACCGGGTCCTTCTTCCCGGAGCACAAATTTCGACGGTGAGCTAATCCTACATCGATCTTCCTCGTCATATCATTGGTTCTTGAACAGCAAGCTTAATTTCGAGTTTGTGTCGTACCCTTGTTTCGAATAACCTTTCGCTTCATCATTCCTTTAACTTGATGTCATCACCGATCGATTACATCTTCATGAAACCTCTCGACAAATGTGTCGTGATCATCATCAGCATTCAGAGCTCTTCCAGGATATCAATTGAATTCATGATGAGAAATACCATCCTTGCCCTCGATGATTTGTGTTGTCATCGACCACTTTATTGCCTTCCCTCCAACACAAACTTGTTCGTGTTCTGTGTTATACCTTGAGTTCCTTGCTATCCAACATTTGTTCTTCTTTACCTTGGAGTATTACCATCTTTTATGTCAAGAATGTCATTAGGATTACTCCACCTCTTAAGAATTCTTGGTATAGTGATACTTCTCACCATCACCATTCTTTCTTGGTCCCCGTGTTGATTCCAACAAGTGAACGGTGTTGTTTGGATTCTTTCCTTCTAGCAACCCTATTGCTTTGAAGTTAATGGTCGGCCGTTCATTCTTAGACTATTGATTATTGAATCACCATTCTGACATTGGTCGTGCAACCCAACCCATATTTCGGGTGCACCTTTCAGCCAATGTTTAATTGTGTAAGTTTTTTTTCTCTCTCTCTAGCATACATCATTATATCATTTGATATGACAAATGTTATCTCCTTGTTCACATAATTGTGGAGATCTATCTTTTTGGAAATCTCGATGAATTGTCGCTAAGTCCATCAGCCACCTCCCCATCCTCTCCTTGGTTTAATGATGAACTCTTGTTTCGGAACTCGCTTCCATAGTTCTTCTCCCGAGAACCTTACAATATCATCTCGTTTAATTTGTGTCGCACCTTTTCTTCTCAGGCATCCTGAGTCTGAGGTGTCCTGACACCAATCAGATTTGAAACTTGGTCAGATATGATGGTTGGAACATAATTTCAAGAGTTATAACATTGGATCTCTTATGACACGGTAAGGTGATGTCATGCCTAGCACACCTGGCCGGAGGACCTAGTGTTATAGTTTCCTTTTTAACAAGGTTAACCATTCTTCCATGAGGAAATTGAATGCCTTGTTTAATACGTTTTTCCTGATGGATCCTTTGTGTATGCAAGGTCTGACCTTTGCTTGAAGACCTTGTCAATGCTATCTCGAAGCGCCTGTGTTACTCCGATCTTCAATAAGAACATTTGAAGCAAAATGCTATCTTTTCTTTATCAATTATCCAACACACCGTTGTTTGGGTAATGACATGAAATTCCTCTCCCCTTACCTAAATGATTTTCTACTTTCTATCCTATCATGGATACCATGCTCTGCTTGTCCTTGGGAAGGATATACCCCTGAAATATGTGTTTAAACACATTTTCCTTTCCATTGTTCCGTTTAATCTGATAATCATATTTTCCTTTCCCTTGTTTGGATTAACCATTCTTGTGATCTGTATGATCTAAGCAGTAATATTCTCCTACTTATGTAAACACCTCGGTGTACAATTCTGTCAGTAAGACCCTGTTACTATTGTTGATGGCATTTCGGTAGCCACCGATGGACGAGAACTTTGCCTAATGGTCCGCCTCGTTCAACGAGCAGGAAAATGGTTCTCTTCGTCCCTCGCCCTTGGTACCGACGCTGTTGCCGACATAATCGACAGGCTACCCTCTGACATGCCTTGCTTGCATGATCACGCAAGACGTCTCCGCCCTTCCTACTTTTAACCCACATGGTGGGCCCATAACCCACAGTTCCACAGGATCGAAACCTGACTCTCTTGTAGATCCTATTGCCAAAGATATTCCTTGAGCTTGGCTTCGTATGCAACTCACGAGCCACATTCCTAGTGATCTATTCTAGTATCAGACGCAATACTTATTCGCGTTGCCCTGAAACCTTTCACCTTCTGACTAGGCATAGAACGATTGCCTGGCTGCTTGAAACTTCTTATTGTACCTTCGAACTTTACTCTCGATGTGTTTTATTTGTTCAAACTCGAGAGGTACTCATATGCTCATTCATGGGTTAATCCCAGATTATTACCCTTATAGCATTCTGTCGTTGCCGATATCCCCCGTTACCTATTCGTAAGTACGATGGAACCCTCGAAGAAAGGATGACGACTTCATAATGATGACCTGAAGTACTAGAATGAAGACATCAATGTAATGGATCGATCTCTTCGAGAAGAGCAACCAAGACTGAGAAGAATCGTTAGAATTTCGTGACCAGACTTTCCCACCTTACTCTACCTCTTAAATCTCGGGACGAGATTTCTTGTAGTGGAGGAGAATTGTGACGACCGGATAATTAAGCTACAGTAACCCTCTACTAATGATGCCATGTCACCACTGTTACTGTTACTAAACTCACTCTGATTCAAATCACCTTCAAATTCAAAATTCAACGTCAAGTCAAACGGTAAAACTTTTCAAATATTAAAACTAAAATGTTTGGGTTGTGCCAGATAATCCATACTAAATATTGGTGAAGAAACCACACTTCTTTAAAGTATTAAATTGCACTATAATAAGTAAAACAACGACAAAACTATTATTTAGATGCTCTTAAAATAATAAACAAATACAAACTACTTTATTTAATGTGTCAAAATATTTGTGGCAGTGGCATAATTACATATCCTAAATTAGGTAGAACTTTGGTATTTTTACTAAAACTAAAATAAGTAGAAACTAAGATAAAACCGAAAAGAAATAAAACAAGTAAAAGAGAAAGACAAAACAAAATAAAAATAGAAAGAAAAGGACACCCCCGGCCAACTGGGCCAACAGGCCCAGCTGGCCACCCACGCGGCCCAGCTAGCCCACCCCGGCTGGATAACCCCACCTGCAACCAAACCCTAACCCTCCCCACGTTCCCCACTCTCCCCCCCCCCCGATCTCTCCCCCTCTCGCTCCCTCGTCTCCTCCCCCCGATCCAATCTGGATCGGGGCACGACAACGCCGCCCCTCGCCGGACCTTCCCTCCTCACCGGCCGTCCTCGACCTCCTCTCGCCGACCACCTCTCTCCCGCCCCAACTCTGTTCGATCCTGTCTGGATCGAGGGGAGGCAGCCCCGAAGTCACCGCCACCCGATGTCGGTGCCCCGACGCCCGCCGTCGCCAACCACGCCTCCTCTCGCCGCCTACCTCCTCAACGCACGTCGTCCCCGTCCCCCACCTTGCGCCCCGTTGTCATGTACCCTACGGCCCTGATGTGAGCGCCTCCCCATGCTCCCTCTCCTCCTCCTCCCCTGCCCCGTTGGACATCGTGGCCCGGCCACGCCCTGGCCGTGCGCGCGCACGCGCTCGCGCACCCCCCCCGCTTACGCCCGGCGCATCCCACGGGCTCCCCGCCCGACGCTCCATGGCCTCCACGCCCAACCCGCGCCCTCACGCCGCCACGCCCTCTTCCACGCCCACGGCGCAGCCCCGCCGTTCGCCTCGCTCTTCTGTGCAACTGGCCACCTCGGTTGGCCCCCCATGCCCTGGGCGTGCACCCGATGCCTGCACCTCGATCTGCGCCCTCCTGGCCACCCGCTGCCGCTGCTCGCTCGTCCTTGCCGGTGCTGCACGCCGCGCCGGCGGCTCCGCCCGTTAGCGTCGGCGGCGCCCCTCTGCCCGCAGCGCCCGTTTGGGCTACGCCCACACCCGTTAGCCCACACCCACTATGGCCCTCCAGGCCAATGACAGTGGGCCCCCACGCCCAGAACGTTTTTAGAAATAATAATAATAATAAGTTTAATTAATTAATTAATTAACTAAATTAATTAAGTTAATTAATCCTATTTAATTAATCTAATTAACCTGTTAGTTTAATTAAACAGTAATTAGTTAACCTCAACCCTAATTAACCTAATAGTGTATGACAGGTGGGTCCCACTGGGCCCACACGTCAGTTTGACCAGTCAACACCTCTGTTGACTGCTGACGTCATGATGACGTCAGCAAACACTATTCTGGATAATGTTGAATTAAACTAATTAAATAAATTCTAAAAATGATTTAAAACTTTAGAAAATCAGATAACATAAACCGTAGCTCAGATGGAAATACTTTCTACATGAAAGTTGCTCAGAACGACGAGACGAATCCGAATACGCAACCCGTTCGCCGCCACACATCCCTAGCATAGCGAACCTGCAACATTTCACCTCCGGTTCGTCTGTCCGAAAACGCGAAACACCGGGGATATTTTCCCGGATGTTTCCCCCCTTCACCGGTATCACCTCATACCGCGTTAGAACACGTCTAGCTCTGCCTGTTGTCCTGTTATGCACTTGCTTGCTATGTATTTACTGTTTCTTCCCTCTCTTCTCTTCGGTAGACCCCGTGACGATGTTGATGCCCCTGTGGTCGACTACGTCACCGACGACCCCTCCTTCTTGTCTGAGCAACCAGGCAAGCCCCCCCCCTTGATCACCAGATATCGCCTATTCTTCTCTATACTGCTTGCATTAGAGTAGTGTAGCATGTTACTGCTTTCGGTTAATCCTATTCTGCTGCATAGCCTGTCATTGTTGCTACAGTTGTTACCCTTACCTGCTATCCTACTGCTTAGTATAGGATGCTAGTGTTCCATCAGTGGCCCTACACTCTTGTCCGTCTGCCATGCTATACTACTGGGCCGTGATCACTTCGGGAGGTGATCACGGGTATATACTATATACTTTATATACATGACACATGTGGTGACTAAAGTCGGGTCAGCTCGTTGAGTACCCGCAAGTGATTCTGATGAGGGGGCTGAAAGGACAGGTGGCTCCATCCCGGTAGAGGTGGGCCTGGGTTCCTGACGGCCCCCGACTGTTACTTTGTGGCGGAGCGACAGGGCAGGTTGAGACCACCTAGGAGAGAGGTGGGCCTGGCCCTGGTCGGCGTTCGCGGATACTTAACACGTTTATCGTGATCTTGGTATTTGATCTGAGTCTGGCCATTTGGTCTATACGCACTAACCAACTACGCGGGAACAGTTATGGGCACTCGACGTCGTGGTATCAGCCGAAGCCTTCGTGACGTCAGCGACTGAGCGGCGCGCGCCGGATTGGAACGTAAGCCTGCTCTTGTATTAAGGGGGCTAGTTCTGCTTCCGGCCGCCCTCGCAACGTGCAGGTGTGCAATGGGCGATGGGCCCAGACCCCTGCGCCATAGGATTTAGACCGGCGTGGTGACCTCTCTGTCGTGCCTAGGTAGGGCTGCGACGTGTTGATCTTCCGCGGCCGGGCATGACCCAGAAAAGTGTGTCCGGCCAAATGGGATCGAGCGTGTTGGGTTATGTGGTGCACCCCTGCAGGGAAGTTTATCTATTCGAATAGCCGTGTCCCTCGGTAAAAGGACGACCCGGAGTTGTACCTTGACCTTATGACAACTAGAACCGGATACTTAATAAAACACACCCTTCCAAGTGCCAGATATAACCCGGTGATCGCTCTCTAACAGGGCGACGAGGAGGGGATCGCCGGGTAGGATTATGCTATGCGATGCTACTTGGTGAACTTACCATCTACTCTCTTCTACATGCTGCAAGATGGAGGTGGCCAGAAGCGTAGTCTTCGACAGGATTAGCTATCCCCCTCTTATTCTGGCATTCTGCAGTTCAGTCCACCGATATGGCCCTTTACACATATACCCATGCATATGTAGTGTAGCTCCTTGCTTGCGAGTACTTTGGATGAGTACTCACGGTTGCTTTTCTCCCTCCTTTTCCCCTTTCCTTTCTACCTGGTTGTCGCAACCAGATGCTGGAGCCCAGGAGCCAGACGCCACCGTCGACGACGACTCCTACTACACCGGAGGTGCCTACTACTACGTGCAGCCCGCTGACGACGACCAGGAGTAGTTAGGAGGATCCCAGGCAGGAGGCCTGCGCCTCTTTCGATCTGTATCCCAGTTTGTTCTAGCCTTCTTAAGGCAAACTTGTTTTACTTATGTCTGTACTCAGATATTGTTGCTTCCGCTGACTCGTCTATGATCGAGCAGTTGTATTCGAGCCCTCGAGGCCCCTGGCTTGTATTATGATGCTTGTATGACTTATTTATGTTTTAGAGTTGTGTTGTGATATCTTCCCGTGAGTCCCTGATCTCGATCGTACACGTTTGTGTGCATGATTAGTGTACGATTGAATTCGGGGCGTCACAGAGGCCGTGGCACAGGCGCGAGGGAGGGCGTCGTCGCCGGCGGGCGGCTCGTCCACCGCAGTAGGGTCGCGGGCGGCTCGTCCACCACAGTAGGGTCGCGGGCGGTGCGGGCTCGAGCACGGCGCCCTGTGGAGCCAGGGCGTCGGCGTCGCGGTGTCAAGCCCCGATCTAGATCGGGATCGGGGGGAGAGCGACGTGGGGTCGTGGGGGAAGAAGTGGGTACGGTTAGGGTTTGGTAGTGGGCAGGGGAGGATAAGGAGGCGTCGGCTGGGCCAGCCGGTTCATCGGCCAGCTAGGCCAGGGGGCCTTTTTCCTTTTCCCTTGGCTTTTCCTTTTATTTATACTTTTCTATTTTTTTTGTTCCCATCTATTATAGTTTCAATAATATACCAAAGTGGCACCTAAATTGAGGTTACCAATTATGTAATGCCACATCAATTTTCTACCCAAACTAGAAATAGTTTTGTAACGGTTTAATATTTAAAAGCATTTAAATAATAGTTTTGTTGATGTTTTATTCATCTTTTATTATTTAAATATTTAATAAAAGTGTGGGTTCTCTATCATAATTACCTACGCATTATTTGGCACAATCCGAACATTTTAGTTCTATGGTTTGAAAGCTTTTGATGTTTGTCTGATTTTGAATTTGACTTTGAATCGGTTTCGAACTAACGTGAGATTAGCAACAATAATCGAAGTGACGTGGCACCATTAGCAAGGGATTACTGTAGCTTAATTATCCGGGCGTCGCACCGCTGCTCATATACTCTTGCCATGCTTGCTTGAAATGTATTGTGAATGTTTAAACTTGTGCTAAAACTCCACCTTAACTTGAAGAACTTAAAAACTGCTACTTTTCTTTGTTGAGGGTCTAATCACCCCCCCCCTCTAGACACCTCTTCTCGATCCTTTCTGGTGTAGATTTCACTTTCGGTATTTTTCTTTTATTAGAGATGATGTCTTTCATGTACTTTGCATAAGGGGCCATCTTTAATATAGTAGTCAAACGAGTGCGCAAACTGACTGGCTAAGCATTTCAGCAAAGCATTGAAATTCTTCATCATCTTTCTTCTTAGTTGATTTAGGTGGAAAGGGAATGGGTTTTTGAACCCATGGTTCTCTTTCCTTTCCATGTTTTCTAGCAACAAAGTCTCTTTTATCATATTTTCTATTTTTAGGTTGTGGGTTACCAAGATCAACAGCTGGTTCAATCTCAACATCATTATCTGGTTGTTTATCATCGTATGATTGAGTATCTTCATGAAAATCATCATTATCTTTTTCATTATCACTAAGTGAATGTTCATTACCAGATTGAATTTGAGCATCAGAGATAGAAACATCATTATCATTATCAGGAGGTTTTCCCATTTCAGGTTCACTAGAGGCATGCAAAGTCCTATCATTGTTCTTTTTCTTCTTCTTTTTATAAGGACTAGGTGCATTGGCATTAACTCTTTGAGAATCTTGTTCAATTCTTTTAGGGTGTCCTACAGGATAAAGTCATTCCTGAGTCATTTTATCTCCTCTAGTTGCTACTCTAACAGCAAAGTCATTTATATTATTATTCATTTCATCTAGCAACTCTCTTTGCGATTTAGCAACTTGTTCTAGTTGAGTTTGAACCATAGAGGCATGTTTTTCTACTCCTCTAACAACATTGGGGATTCTAAATAACAAGTCACTCAAGCGAGCAATCATATCATAATTGTATTTCAATTGTTTCATAACGTTTGCATTGAAGTGATCTTGTTTTCTAATATAGTTATCAAACTCATGAAGGCATTGACTAGGATGCATATTATAAGGATTTCCATTAGCATTAAATTTCATTAAAGAATTTACCTCTACCACCTTGGGGGTGGTGTATCAAGCCCATGTATCTCTTCAATAGGAGGTAAAATTTTAACATCCTTTGCCTTAATACCTTTTTCCTTCATGGATTTCTTTGCCTCTTGCATATCTTCAGGACTGAGATATAAAATACCCCTCTTCTTTGGAGTGGGTTTATGCGGTGGTTCAGGAAGAGTCCAATCATCATAATTTTTCAATATATTATTCAGTAATTCCTCAACTTGTTCAACATTTCGTTCCCTGAAAACACAACCAGCACAACTATCTAGGAAGACCCTAGAAGCATCGGTTAGTCCATTATAGAAGGTATCAAGTATTTGATTTTTCTTAAGAGGATGATCAGGCAAAGCATTTAGCAATTTGACAAGCCTCCCCCAAGCTTGTGGGAGACTCTCTTCTTCAATTTGCATAAAGTTAAATATTTCCTGTAAGGCAGCTTGTTTCTTATGAGCAGGAAAATATTTTCGGAGAAGTAATAAATCATATCCTGGGGACTACGCACACAACCAGGAGCAAGAGTATTGCATGAAGTCTTAGCATCACCCTTTAATGAGAACGGGAATGACTTGAGAATATAGTAGTATCGAATTTTATCCTCATGAGCAAAAAGGGTAGCTATATCATTCAATTTAGTGAGATGAGCCACAACAGTTTCAATTTCATAACCATGGAAAGGATCAGATTCAACCAAAGTAATTAACTCTGGGTCGACAGAGAATTCATAATCCTTATCATCAACAAAGATAGGTGAAGTAGCAAACTTAGGATCACATTTCATTCTGACATTCAAAGATTTCTCTTTCAGTTTGCATAATAATTTCTTAAGATCATCTCTATCATTGCAAGCAAGAAAATCTTGAGTTGTCTCCTCATCCATATCAGGTACCTTAGGCAATTCATATCTAGTAGAGCTAGGTCTAACATGTGTCTCAAGATTTCAGTTTCAAGTACTTCATCAGTTTCAATAATTTCATCAGTTTGAGCATTCTCAATATCTTTAGCTCTAGCAATTTGTTCATCAAGAAATTCACCTAGTGGCACATCATCATCAAGCAAGGTACTAGCATCATCATGAGTAGCATTCATGGAAGTAGCATCATCAATAACTTGCGACTTATTAGGATTAATAGCATGTGGGTGGTGTTGCAAGTCTACTCAAAACAGAAGGTGAATCAAGCACAGAGTGGGATGGCAATTCCTTACCTCCCCTCGTCCTAGAGGGAACGATTTTGGTTTTTGTATCCTTCAGATTCTTCATAGTGATAAATAAATAACAATACCAAGTGACTCAACAAATATAGCTATGCTCCCCGGCAACGGCGCCAGAAAAAGGTCTTGATAACCCACAAGTATAGGGGGTTGCAACAGTTTTCGAGGGTAGAGTATTCAACCCAAATTTATTGATTCGACACAAGGGGAGCCAAAGAATATTTGCAAGTATTAGTAGCTAAGTTGTGAATTCGACCACACCTGGAGATTAATTATCTGCAGCAAAGTGATCGGTAACAAAGTAATATGATAGTTTTGATAGTAGTAGTAACAGTAACGGTAACGGTAACAATGATAGCAGTGATCTTGTAGAAAGTGTAATAGTAGTGGAAACAGTGAATTCATTGGATCAGTGAATTCATTGGATGATACTCATCATATAACAGTCATAACCTAGGGCGATACGGCACTAGCTCCAGTTCATAAATATAATGTAGGCATGTATTTCGTAAATAGTCATACGTGCTTATGGAAAGAACTTGCATGACATCTTTTTTCCTACCCTCCCGTGGCAGTGGGTTCCATAAGGAAACTAAGGGATATTAAGGCCTCCTTTTAATAGAGAACTGGAACAAAGCATTAAACATACTGAATACATGAACTCCTCAAACTACGGTCATCACCGGAAAGTATGCCGACTATTATCACTCCGGGGTTTGCGGATCATAACACGTAGTAGGTGACTATAACTTGCAAGATCGGATCTAGAACATAGATATAATGGTGATAACATAAAAGGTTCAAATCTGAAATCATGGCACCTGGGCCCAAAGTGACAAGCATTAAGCATGGCAAAGTCATAGCAACATCAATCTCAGAACATAATGGATACTAGGGATCAAGCCCTAACAAAACTAACTCGATTACATGATGAATCTCTTCCAACTCCTCACCGACCAGCGAGCCTACGAAGGGAGTACTCACTCCCGGTGGGGAGCATCATGGAATTGGTGATGGAGAAGGGTTGGTGATGACAAAGATCGAAGATCCCCCTCTCCGAAGCCCCAAACGGACTCCAGATCTAGCCTCCCGATGAAGAATAGGAGGTGGCGGTGACTCAATCTCGTGAAACACGATAATTCTTTCTCTCCTATGTTTTTCTCCAAAAATTTGAATTTATAGCATTAGAGATAGGGTCAGCGGGGCCACCAGGTGGGGACAACCCACCTGGGCGTGCCAAGAGGGGGCGCGCCATGGTGGCTTGTGCTCACCCAGGGGCCCCCTCTGGTGGTTCTTGGCTCCAGTATTTTCCTTTTATTCCATAAAAAATCTCCAAAAAGTTTTGTTCCATTCTAGAACTTTTATTTCTCCACAAAAACAACACCATGGTAGTTCTGCTGAATATGGCGTTAGTCCGGGTTAGTTTCATTCAAATCATGCAAATTAGAGTCCAAACGAGAGGAAAAGCGTTAGGAAAAGTAGATACAATGGAGACGTATTAGAGATGCGTTGTAGACGCGGGAGCCATCATCGTCGTTCGTTGTTGCTGAAGCGATATTGTCTAAAACGCTACACCTCTTTTACTAAAGACTGAAATTGTTAACTGAACCACCAACAGTCAGTCTTGATGGTCCGCGCTTCCCATGCATGATGCGTGTCCCCTATAGGGCCGCCCACAGCTCCTATCCAGCCTTATCTCCTTTTACCAACGTCTCTCCTTCACTTGTCTTGTTTGCCATCTCTTCCATTTTCTTGTCTCATTCTTCACGAGTAGTGGAGCTGGCCACCGAATTGCTACACGCCCGCCACGCGGGCGCTAGAATCCGTCAGACTTCATCACCTGCTCAGCGAGGCACACCACCCTCGGAGCCGCGTCTACCATCGCCTGCCGTTCCACGACACCATTGTCATGGAGGAGCACTGGTGTTCATGTCTGTTGCCTCCTCGAGCTCAGCCGCAACCGCCAGTGCCCCGCAGCAATATTTCCTGCAACATGATCTTTGTTGTAAGAAAATCCACAAATGTTTCTGCAACAAGACATTTGTTGCAAAAGTTCTGGCAACACCACCTCAAACTCCATCATCTCCTTCATGTCATGGTCTATGTTTGCAAAAAAAGTTTTGCAACATAAATTCTGTTGCAAAATTTTCTGCAACATGACCCCTATTGCATAAGGATTCTGTAATCAATCTTTTAAATTTCCGCAACAAGACCTCTGTTGCGAAAAAATTATGCAACAAGAGTTCTGTTACAAAAATAAAAAATAAAAAATTCTGCAACAAGATTTATGTTGCGAAAAATTTCTGTAGTAAGTCCTGTGTTGCAAAAAAAAGCACAGGCACAGTTGATTGCAACAACCTGGTTATTGCAGAGAGCCTTCTGCAACACCACTCTTGTTGCAAAGGAGTGGTTTCTTATATGGGTAGATCATACGATTGTTCACGTGTCCATCCAACGGTTAACGAGGCGGTGGATCTTCTCCTATTATCCGCCGACCAACGCATAGCGTCGCCCATATGTTTATATATATTTTTCACGTATCACTTCTTAGCTTATATGGCACACTTCTAGCGGATATACAAATTGGCTCCCATAACATCTGCTTTCTACATGCTGAAATAATTTTAAGATTGTAAAGGAATACGAAAAATTAGACATCTACATGTTCATCTCCTTTAATCATTTAAAAAATATATATATGAAAAAGTACAAATATTATGACATTTTATTTACCATAATACAGTAAGGCAAAGAGCCCTACTGTTTGTCATTTTTCGTTAATAAGCAAGGGTAAAAATAATGTCACAATGGTTGATGGGGGTACAACGAACGAAAGCTAGTGTTACACTAGGGACTAAATAAATAAATAAAGGAATCAAATATTGTCTATCCAGGATGACATGACATCCTTAAGACTAGGTTTAACTCTAGGGACTAAATATCCCACCAGAAACTTGAAGGTTCTCATGAAGTCATATCTGCATTCAGTTATGGAGCATGGGATACCCTAAAAAATCAGACCATTCCTTTGATTCCCGATACTCCAGCAGCCCACAGTTATGATTTCCATGAAAAACAATGTTGATGTCTCTGTTTTGCTTCAATGATCATGCCATGGATGTTTTTATCAGTGTTCCATTCAATGCCAATATCCCACCAGAAACCTTGACTAAAAGGGCAAGAGAATAGTGGATGGGTTATGTCTTCCATGCCCTCATCATTACATAAAACACAAGATGTCGAGTCAAGGTGAAAATTTTTCCTGGTAAGAAGGTCACATGTATTTATTCTGTCATTGAGCATTAACTAGCAGAAAATTTTATGTTTAGGAAGACAACAAGAATTGATTGGTGAGGCTACTTCAAAATTGCCCATAAGGAAGTTATAAATTTTCTTGGTCATATTGGTAGAGCTTCCCCAGTTAAATATCCATCTATCATGGTCATGGATATGCCTAATGGCCATTAATTGATAATAAAATAAATGAAACTATCGATGAGCAATAATTGACAGTGGCAGCTGGAAAAGGTTATATGTGTTGTCAATAGTCTTGGCTGCAAGTATTGAGATGTTCTCCTAGTGTGTAAAATAATGTAATTCAGGGATCTTTAGTTTCAAAATGGGCCCATTCCAATTATCTTCCCATAGTAAAGCAGAGTTCCCAGAATTGACTTCGCAGGTAGTCATTGACTTGAACAAACCAAATAGCTTGATGCAATCCTTCCACCAGAAAGATCCCTTGTTGTTCCAAGCATGGGGGACCTCATTATTTTGGTAATATGCATTCCAAAGTAATATTACCCAGGGTATATCAGCCTGATTGTAGGACTTGTAGAGATGTTTAACAAGAACGGCTTTGTTTTGAGTTCTGAGATTAAGCACTCCAAGACCTCCTTGATTTTTAGGTTTGCAGATCATATCCCACCTTGCAAGGCATTTACTTTTTTCTTAATATCATTGCCATACCATAAAAAAATTCTGCTGGATTTATCAACATGATCCAGAATGGTGTAGTGCACCTTTAGAGAGCACATAGCAAATATAGGCATGGAAGCAACTGATGCGTCTCCAGCGTATCTATAATTTTTTATTGTTCCATGCAATTATATTATCCATGTTGAATGTTTTATATGCATTAATATGCTATTTTATATCATTTTTTGGGACTAACCTATTGACCTAGTGCTGAGTGCCAGTTGCTGTTTTTCCTTGTTTTTGTCTTTTACAAAAAATCAATACCAAACAGAGTCCAAACGGAACGAAACTTTTTGAGTAATTTTCTTGGACCAATACAACCACAAAGCTTCGTGAAGAGGCCAGAAGACCCACGAGGGGGCCACAAGCCCTAGGGGCGCCCCTAGGCTTGCCCCCTGGCTCTCCAAACCCTAATCTTTGCTCTATAAATACCCAAATATTCCCCTTACATCAGAGGGCACACCAAAAATACTTTTCCGCCGCCGCATGCTTCTGTTCTCGTGAGATCCCATATTTGGGCCTTTTAGGGCACTCTGCGGAGGGGGATACGATCTCGGAGGGCCTCTACACCAACCTTGCTGCCCTTGTGATGATGTGTGAGTAGTTTACCAGAGACCTATGGGTCCATAGCTAGTAGCTATATGGCTTCTTCTCTCTCTTTGATCTTAAATACAATGTTCTCCTCGATGTTCTTGGAGATCTATTCGATGTAATCTTCTTTTGTGGTGCGTTTGTTGAGATCCGATGAATTGTGGATTTATGATCAGATTATCAATGAATATTATCTGAGTCTTCTCTGAACTTTTTTATGCATGATTAAGATAGCTTTGTATTTCTCTCTGATCTATGAATTTGGTTTGGCCAACTAGATTTGTTTCTTGCAATGTGAGGGGTGCTTTGTGATGGGTTCAATCTTGCGGTGTCCTCATCCAGTGACAGTAGGGGTAGCGAAGCACGTATTTGTATTGTTGCCATTAAGGATAAAAAGATGGGTTTTACCATATTGATTGGATCTATTGTAAGTGCATCTAGTGCCCCTTAGTGATTTTGGTGTATTGAAGACTTATAGGTTAAGAGACTAATGAGTTTATGAGTGTACACAGGTCTATAAGTCTATGAGGAGTTTGATATTTACAGAGAAAGTCGACCCCTAAAAATGAAGTTCTTTGACTGAAGACTTTGGATTTCTGAAGACTTTGAAAGTGAAGAAATTGGTGTGACCTTGAAGACTTGGTATTCATTCGAGGAACATGAAGCGTGAAGACTTTTGTTTTCGTAGTTTCATTTTCTCTTTCTTGAGTCATAGGAAACACCGTACAGTTAAAGGGGGTCGAGGAAATACTAAGGAAAAATTTCCATGTGATGCTCAACTCAAAATCCTACACCTACCAATCCTTTCGAGTGAAGCCATTGGAAATCTCATACAGTTCAGTCATATTCTTCAGTGACAGAGACGAAGTTCTTCTGGTCTCTGAGGAATTTGTTCTGACTGAGGAGTTAAGAATTTGCCAGTGCGGATTGCCTATACCGTGAGGATCATGATAGCCCTGAGGAATTTGAGCCTCAAATTTCCGACCGTTGCTGTGCTATGCGCCAGCTGTCCCAAAATATCTACCCACCTAACGGTCATATCATTGCAGGGCATTTATGTCTTATCATATCGGGCTGCTCCCTAGGCTATAAATAGCCGCCCCCTACAACCACTAGCTGGTTGGCTTCTCCGAGAGAAACTGACACTTGTCATTTGAGAGCATCCTATCCTCCGAGGACTTTGAGTGAAAATCATCAAGTGAGGAAAACCCAAACACCTACAAACCCAAAGTGATTGAGCATCACTGAAGAGATTGATCCTGCGTGGATCCGACGCTTGTTACCTTTGAAGACTGTGCTTCTTCCAGACGGTTAGGCGTCATGGTCTAGACCATCCAAGAGGAATTGTGGATCGCCGAGTGACCGAGTTTGTGAAGGTTCGGAAGTCACCTGAAGACTTACCACGAGTGATTGGGCGAGGTCTGTGTGACCTTAGCTCAAGGAGAATACGGTGAGGACTGTGTGTCCCCAGGTTTAAATACCTAGCCGCTCCAACCAGATGTACAACTGAGACAGCAGTTGGAACTGGTCTACCAAATCATTGTCTTCACCAAGCTTACTGGTTATATTTCCTCAACTCTTTCATTTCCTCATAACTGTGTCGTGTGCTTGTTCATATCTGTGTTTGAAGACTTTGACTGAAGACTTTCTCAATTTCCTCAGTTCAATTTCTTCAGTCTGTTTGTCTTCATCCTGTGCTATCCTGTGTTTACGCTTTCTGTACTCTGTGCTTGTCTTCATTTCATCATGATGACCATGCTTGTGTTCTGCTATGCTTACTATTGAGTACTTATTCCGCTGCAAGTAGTTCTTCGCTAAGGAATTTCCTCACCTGCAAATTCCTCAGTGAAGAATTCATAAAAATCGCCTAATCACCCCCCTCTAGTCGATATAACGCACTTTCATCTACCCCTCTACATCATGTCATCTTACTTAAGGCGTTCCTCCATTCTTGTTAACTTAATACACTAGATGCATGCTGGATAGTGGTCGATGTGTGGAGTAATAGTAGTAGATGCAGGCAGGAGTCGGTCTACTTGTCACGGAGGTGATGCCTATATTCGTTATCATTGCCTTAGATATCGTCATAACTGGGCATTTCTATCAATTTCTCAATAGTAATTTGTTTAACCAATATATGCTTTCTTCTTAAGAGAGAAGCCTCTAGTGAAACCTATGGCCCCCGGGTCTATTCCCTGTCATATTATTTTCATATCTATAAAACCAAAAACCCAAAAATACCTTGCTGTGATTTACTTATATTTACTTTATTTTACACATTTACTTATCTTTTATATCTGGTAAAGTATCCAATGAAAATGGCTTTTCAGTGAAAATCTGAAAATTCCTAAGTGTGCCATCGGATCTATAATGGACGCCAAGGATCAAAGGTGGGATCCCTAAGCACCACTTAAACACAATTAGCAGATAACCCCCTATATTATCCATCATCAAGGAGTAAAAATCCTTCTGAGTATACCTGGGATCGATTCACGGTCCAATCTACTCGTACGCGGCGATGGAGAATTATGTTCCGGCGACCATTAGTCCTTGCCCCCCGCCGGCAGGAACAGGCCCTCCATCGCCGGCAGGAACAGGTCCTCCTCCCTCGGCGACACGAGCCATGTCGTTCCTTCTGCCGGTAGCACTGGGCTCTTTGTCAGTGGGGACTCGAGCCATGCCCTTCACTCTGTCGGCCATAGATTTTGCAACAATTCCACCACTACATACATGTATTGAGGAACATGAGCCCAATTTATAGTCTTTACAAGCCAAGGTTACAAATGAATGGAGGGACAAGCCCCATCCAAACATTATGAAGCCCTGATGATCAAGCTAGCACAGCTAACTTGTGCTTCAGATTTTTCAATTTGTTCATCACCACCGAACAATCAGTGTGCTACAGCAAGTTGCTTAGGATTTTCAATGTGTTAATCACCACCGAACAATTAATGTGTACAACAAGATGCATCAGGTTTTTCAATTTTTTCATCACCGCCGAACAATCATCTTTAAAAACTACACGGGAGTTGCACAGGTCCAGCACTAGAAGATTAGCAAATATCAGTGCAAATCTTTAGCATTTTCATGCACAATTCTTCAGAGAATAGAGGCTGATCTGAACGTTACATCAAGAAATTGGAAAACCGGGGTACAATTCTTCAAAAAACTACATAGCATGGGGGCAATCCGCGCCCGGCATGCGTGTCACCTATGCAGTCCAACTCCCCTGCCACACTGTCTGCATCGTCGTTGAAGCTCCCTGTTCGGACGCTGCAGATATCCTCGTCTTTCCCCGGGGCGAAGTCCTTGTCTCGGCTCCTCGGGAACCCTACCCGCCGATGAGAGGGAGCTCTAAGACGGTGTGCGCCGGCATCTCCGCCAGTTGTGTCCGCCGCGCCTCGGGTCTCGCCACTGAGGGAAGTCTCGGAGCCGTCGTTGCGTTCCTGGCGGCAGCATTTGTCGGATGTGGGGTTCTGGCAAAACCCTTAAGGTTCAAACTTTGGGGTGCGCGCAAAGTCTTTCCCTCCTATCGATCCATGCCCTAGCTCACTAAGATCTCGCGGACGAACTCGACGAACTCGCAAGACAGTAAGACACGAGATTTATACTGGTTCGGGCCACCGTTGTGGTGTAATACCCTACTCCAGTGTGGTGGTGGTGGTGGATTGCCTCTTGGGCTGATGGTGAACAGTACAGGGGAAGAACAGCCTCCTGAGGTTGAGGTGTTCTTGTGGCTAAGGTAGGCTCTCGATCAGATCAGATCAAGATGAGATGCCCCTACTGTGGTGGCTAGTTCTACTTATATAGGCCCTGGTCCTCTCCCCAAATATTGAGCGGGAAGGGAGCCAACAACAGCGGGCGAATTTGAAGGGGGACAACTAGTACAAGCTATCCTGACAAAAGTGGTCTTCACCTGCGAAAGGCTCTGGTGGTGACGCTGTCTTGGGCTCCATGATGACCTCCGTCCTGCCGTCCTTCTGGTCTTGGTCTCGTTGCACCGATATGGCAACCTTTGCCTGATGCCTCGGTACTCCTCGCCTGTGCTTGCCTCCTTAGCACCAAAGAGGAAACAAGGATGCTACGTGTGCTGGCCCCCGCCTGGTGCTGATCGTCATGGCTCACGTCATGAGAGCCTCGTGAGGTTTGCCCCGCCTTGATATCTCCGCACCTCGTGAGCCCGCCTGGCTAGGCCACTCCTGAGGAGGTCTTGCGTCGTCCGCCTCGCGAGGGCTTGGGTGCCTTGTTGATGAAGATGGGCCGTACGGCCCGCTGACTTAGCCACGCCATGGGACGCAGGCAGGCAAGTCTGGGGACCCCCATTCCCAGAACACCAATAGTAGCCCCCGGGCCCAAGGTGCGCTCGGGCTTGGCTTCGCGGCGAAGCCAAGGGTCAAGTACGAAGCACCGCGGGCTCCAAAAGCCTGCGGCCTCGATTGACGCGTGGCGGTTGATTGGACGTGGGCGTCTCCGCTTCCCCATGCTGCCTCGGCAACTGCACGACTTGAAAAGTCCCTACGACATGCAAGGAAAATCATCATTACCTGCGATCGTGGGGGGCGCCGGTTGGCCTTCTTTTGCTATAAATGGGGAGGGGGCAGAGCCCCCGTCGCCCATCTCTTCCTTGCTTGTTTACTTCTTCCTCCTTGCTCCACCGCCAGTGGCAATAACGCCTACCAGAAGGTTCTCCGCTGAAGAGAAGGAAAGGCCCCGCGCGACGATCCGGGGCCGCTTCCACCGAAGAAGAGGTCAATCCACCGCCGTGATGAGGCGGCGATGCAGGTGGTGACGAGGCCTTGGTGCGAGCGGCCTCCTCCAGGGTATCCGCTGCCCTTGTATGCCCGAGCCGGGGGCTCAGGAGGACGGAGCGACGAGCGGCGTCACCCGCGCCGCGCCCGCGGTCACCGCGCCACGGTGACACGCGCTGTCGCCCCTGGAACCCATGCCACGGACTCCTCGCACGAGCTTGTGCTATGGGCGCCGATGTCTCCAAGCTCTTGGATCTGCTTCCCGCGATTCTTCTCCGACGTGATGCCGCCGAGGGGGCCTTTCAAGCTCTGGTTGCAGCATGCCAACTGCGACACTCCGGCGACCGGAGCAGAGATCGAAGCGGTCCCCACCGGCAAGATCTTCATGACTCGCGGCTGGGGCGAGGTCACGCGGGTCTGCCGTGCGTGGGGCGCTCTCGCGATCCACTTCGAGTACGACGGCGCCTCCACGCTCCTCTTCAAGGTCTTTGATGCGGAGGGCCGCCGCCTGGAGTGCTGCTCCGGAGAGGAGCGTCAGGCTGACGCGCGCTCCGCTCGAGGCCACCCTAGCAGCAGCAGCCCTTGGGAGTCCAGTAGCTCTCCTGAGCTCTACGAGACTCCGGAGACGAGCGACGACAGCTACGTGCCCCCGAGCTCTCGTCGCGCTCGGAGCAGAGCAGCGGTGTCCGGCCGTCGCCACCGCTGATCTGGATGGGGTTGGCACCGTCCTCCCGTGGCCCACTGTTGGTGATGGCGTCCGCTGCGGGAGGGTGTAGATAGGATCCCTCATAGTTCTAGCTTTTGTTCCCTGCAAAGAATCATGAAGTACCCCGTGGGGGCATGTAAAGGGTCTGTAATGTCTTTTGCGCTCATCTTCCCCGTTATAAAAATTTGGTGAACGCATGTCCTGTTAAGGCTCGGTCTCCCCTTCCTTCCCTCGCAATAGCTTGTTGCCCAACGCTGACAGGCGCCGGTCCCCAGGTAGGCTACAGCCGTCGCTGGTATGCCAGGTCGCGTGCCGTGGTCAAGGCCAGGAGGTGTGCGGCCCGAGGTCCAGTAAGAGCCCCTGAGGCGCGATGCTCAGGAGGTCCCCCTTAGCGCTCAAGCAGCCATGGTAAGGCAAGAAAGGGAGTTGACGTGGCCGCAACGGGGCTGCGGTGAGGGTGACCCTTAGGCCCCAACATTTAGCCGATCCGAGAGCGGGACTTATCTTGTCGATTTCATGGCGATTCCTGGTGGTGCGCTAGGCCTGCGCGCCAGCATATGCGGCATAGCTAGGCCGGCCCATACGAGTTTCCCTCCTCCCATGCTCTCCTTAGTGCTCTACGTCCTCAGGTCCCGGCCCTCGAGCGAGCTCAGCCGCCACTGGTATGCCAGGTCGCGATGCCGTGGTCAAGGCCAGGGGGTGAGGGCTGGAGAGCTAGTAAGAGCTCCTGAGTCGCGATGCTCAGGAGCCATTCTTTTAACGCACAAGCGAATTGCAAGAGAGAAAAGGAGAATCACGGTACCGGCTGCTATCCTCCCCATGGGATCCCTGTGAACAGGCACAAGAAGAAACATGGTTTGCCGTTATAGCTGCCAGCCTGCCGCTGGTTGTCCCGCGAAGAGGCGAGGGCACTGAGGGCCTGGTGAGGTGACGTGCGCGGGGCGTGCCGTGAGCCAGAGCTCGACCGCTCAGGTATGTCGACGTGGCAGGGACGGACCCATGCACCAGCGCCGTGCCAATGTGAGGAGGCCCCGTGGGAGGTGACGATCGAGCAGGTGATAACCGTAGGCAGGTTAAGCATGGAAGGCAAATCAGCTTGAGTAAATGCAGGAAGACACATGCCACTGGGTCCGGCCCGAGCGGCTTGGGGATGATGCAGCCTGAGGGGCGCCCCCAGCAAGGTAAGCTAAAGACATAAGCAAAAGGGATACATGCCACAGGGACGGACCCATGCGGCCTGGGAATAATGCAGCCCGAGGGGCGCTCCCAGCTAAACGAGCTGGGAAAATGTCACCTGGTTCTGTAGACGAAGTAGAGTTGGTGCAGCTAAAGGCGTGCGTCGAAGGAATGACTCTTCACGAGCCGCCGGGGCCCTGAGCCTCGGGAGGCTCTAGGGGCTCGGGAGGTTCCTTGAAGACCGTCTCCATTTCTTCCAGGACGGCGTGGTACCTGGCCTCCTGAGCCGCCAGGACGCGTCGCATGTTGCGCTGATAGGCTGATGCCACGCTCGGCAAGCCGAAGGGCATGCGAACGTAGCTGTGTGGCAGGCCCTCGCAACGGCCCACACGCGAAGGCCAGAAACGCTCCTGAGATGCGGCCCTGTTGAGCCATGGGACATCGATGCAGACACGCAGCCCAGCATCCTCGCCTAGATGGGGAGCTGCGCCTCGTGAGCGGCTATCGCCGCGCATGGCCCTTGCGTCTTGCAGTTCCTAAGTGGTCTTGGTGATGAACTCTTGAGTGGGCAGCGCTCCTTGCCCTGTGTTCTCCTGAGGGAAACGTGCCGCGAAGCACGCCTCCAAGTGGTGCCCAAGCGCCTCCCTCGCGAGGTTGGTAAGGTCTGAGGCCCTCCAGAAGAGAGCCCCTGAGCCCTGCCCGAGGAGGGCGCCGGGCGCGCCTTCCTATGCGATGGAGGGAGGCGCGCCTGAAGCGGGCGCTGACCCTGATGAGGCTCCAGCTGCGTCACCGTCCTCCTGAGATCCTGCTCGGTGCAGCTGCTTCTTCTTGGGGAGAGCCTCGGGAAGGCCCTCGCTTTTGCGGTCCGGGTCGTTGACTGCTGCAGCTTGGAAGGCGCACTCGAGGGAGCACACCGCATCTCTCTCTTCACATGGGACCGTGATGATTCCGCCGCTTCCCGGCATCTTGAGGACGCTGTAGCCATGATGGGTGACTGCCATGAACTTGGCCAGGGCCGGATACCCGAGGATGGCGTTGTACGACAAGAGGATGTGCGCGACGTCGAAGTCGATGAGCTCGGTGCGATAGATCTTGCGCTCTCCGAAGGTGACAGGCAGGCGGACCTGCCCTATCGGTGTGGTGGAGCCGTCGGTCACACCTGAGAAGGGCTTGGTAGGCTGAAGCTGCTCATATGGCACTTGGAGGTTGTCAAACGTGTCGACGAGGACGTTGAGCCCTGCGCCGCCGTCGATGAGGGTCTTGGTAACTTGCACATTGCATATGACTGGTGAACAAAGCATCGGGAGAGCGCCAGCGTTGGCTGCGCACTTGAGCTGATCTGCCGAGTTGAAAGTGATGGCGCATTGGGACCACCTGAGTGGGCGCGTGGCCTCGATCTTGGGGAGCACCGCGTTCACTTCACGAGCGAACTGTTTGAAGATGCGTTGAGAGGCCGGGGCCTGCACGCCACCCAAGATGCAAGCGATTGCACGCAGCTCCTGGAAGCCCCCAGCCCCCTCATCCTGATGGTGATCGTCGTTCCTTCTTGGTGGCGGCAGCGGGGGAAGACCGGCGTTGCCCTGGGGGCGATCCTCACGAGGCTGGTCCCTCCATGCACCCTCGTGAGGATGGTCCTGCCAGCGGTCCTCACGAGGCCTATCGCACCACTCCTGGCGTGGGCCATGGTTGTCCCAGCGTCTGCCTCCACGTCCTCCTCCATGGCCATGGCCCCGGTCGCTACGCTCAGGGCATCGACCGAAGCGTCCTTCATGGGTGGCTCTGAGCTCTTGACAATCACTGGTGTTGTGGGTGTTCAGAATGTGGAAGGCACAGAACGGTCTGCTGCTCTTGGATGACTCGGGCTGATCTCTGCCTTGCTTGGTGTCGGGCTCCGCTGCGAGCACTGCCGCTTCCTTGCGCTTCACGTCCTTGGCCTTGGCTTTCTTCTCCTCTGTGCCCGCGGCGGGCAGCTCGAGGAGGGAGAGGCGCCCCTCCTCAGCACTTGCGCACTTGGTCGCCAGGTTGAATAGCTCCGGAGATGTGCACAGCTCCTCATGGATAGCGAGCTCTTCCTTCATCTTGACGTCACGGACGCCGTCTAAGAATGCGGAGATGATGGCCTCGTTCGTGACCTTGGGGATCTTGAGGCGAGTGTTGTTGAAGCGCTGGATGTACTTCTGGAGGGTCTCCCCTGGCTGTTGCTTGATGCGGTGCAGGTCACCACGGTCGGCGGGCGGTCGCGGGTGCCCTGGAAGTTGGCGATGAAGCGGCTGCGCATCTCATCCTAGGAGGAGATCGAGCCGTGTTGCAGGTTCAGGAGCCAGGAGCGGGCACCATCCTTGAGAGCCATAGGGAACCAGTTCGCCATGACCTTCTCGTCGCCGTTGGCTGCTTCGATGCCCAGCTCATAGAGCTGCAGGAACTCTGCGGGATCAAAGGTGTCGTCGAAGCGGGAAGGTAGATCCGGCTTGAACTTGCCTGGCCAGGCGACGCTACGCAGCTCGGCGGTGAAGGCGCGGCAGCTGGCCGTGGTTGCCGGGGCCCGCCTCGGAGGTGGAGCTTGGTCTTGATGAGGTCCGCGCGGCACCACCACAGGCGGCACGCGGTCTTGACGAGGCGGCGCGGGGAGCGCAGGTGCAACTTCTCGCGGCCGTGGGATTTCTTGGCAGCTTCTCTCTTCGCGCGCGGGCACCGGACATGGCGGATCTCGCCGTGGGGCCGCGCACCTTGGCGCCAAGGCGTAGTCTTGGGGCAAAGGTGGTGGAGGCGCGCCATGAGCCACGTCGCCTGTGGCTGGCGGAGGGTGACGCAGAGAGAGGGACGGCACCGGGGAGCCCCCTGCGGCGCGGACGAGCTCGGCGATGCGGTCGAGCCACTCCTCGTAGAGGTCGTCGACCGAGCGGTAGCGCAGGAGCTCGTTCGCCGCGAGGAGCGTGGCCTACACCTCCATGGGAGCGCGGCATGCATGAGACGAAGAACCGGCCGGGGTCAGCGATGGAGTGGCGGTGCGGCCGTCCTACCGCACCGATGGATGCAGCAAGGACGCCTGTTGCTCGTTCCCCATCGGGCCGATGGCAGCGTTGGCGGCGGGAGATGGAGAGTGACGAGGTGGCCCGCCGACCGTCGGCGTTCTGGGAACGGGGGTCCCCAGACTTGCCTGCCTATGACCCACAGCGTGGCTAAGCAGCAGGCCGTACGGCCCATCTTCGTCAACAAGTCACCCAAGACCCTCGCGAGGGTCCAAGCCTCGCGAGGCGGACAACGCAAGACCTCCTCTGGAGTGGCCTAGCAAAGCAGGCTCATGAGGAGCGGAGATATCAAGGCGAGGCAAACCTCACGAGGCTTTCGTGACGTTAGCCATGACGAACGGTACCAGGCGGGTGCCAGGCGGGCGCCAGTGCGCGCAGTGTCCCTATTTCCTCTTTGGTGCTAAGGAGGCCAGCGCAGGCGAAGAGTACCGAGGCATCAGGCAGAGGTTGCCATATTGGTGCAACGTGACCAAGACCAGGAGGACAGCAAGGCGGAGGTCATCGTGGAGCCCAAGACGGCGTCACCCCAGAGCTTTTCGCAGGCGAAGACCGCTTTTGTCAGGATAGCTTGTACTAGCTGTCCCCCTTCAAATTTGCCCGCCGTTGTTGACTCCCTTCCCGCTCGATATTTGGGAAGAGGACCAGGGCCTCTATAAATAGGACTAGCCACCACAGTAGGAGGCCACTGATCCCGGACTAGTTCAGATCATCCACAACTACACAAGCACAAGAACACCTCAACCTCAGGAGGCTGTTCTTCCCTTGTACTGTTCATCATCAGCCCAAGAGGCAATCCACCACCACCACACTGGAGTAGGGTATTACACCACAACGGTGGCCCGAACCTGTATAAACCTCGTGTCTTTCTGTGTTGCGAGTTCGTCGAGTTCGTCCGCAAGATCTTAGCGAGCTAGAGCGTAGATCGGTAGGAGGGAGAGACTTCACGCGCACCCCAGTGTTCGAACCTTAAGGGTTTGCCAGAACCCCACATCCGACATTTTGCGTGCCAGGTAGGGGTGCGCCGGAGCTCCTCTCCACCAACCTGCGCCCCGTGCCGCCGCGCTTCACTCCCATGGCAGGTGCGCCGCCACCCGCCTCTGCGACCGACGCCAGCAGCAGGGAGTCTGGGTACCAGGACCTGGCCCCCGCCCTACGGCAGGTGCAGTGGCCAACCAAGTTCAAGCCGAAGATGCCGCCGCGTTACGACGGCGCGGCAGATCCGGCGCCGTTCCTGCTGGCATACGAGGAGGCCGTCCTTGAAGCCGGAGGCGACGACAAGATCATGGCCAACTGGTTCCCCATGGCCCTCGCCAGCGAGCTGCGCGCCTAGCTGCTCAACCTCCTGGGGTCCACGGTGGCGTCCTGGGAGGAACTCCGCAACCTCTTCACCGCGCGCTACGCGGTGCCGGCGCACCACGCAGTCGCGGCGCTACTGGGTGGCTCTCAAGCACCGCCTTCAGATCGCCACGTCAAGCCTTTCTTCCATCAGATTGGGGCAGCCTCCAAGCGCCCGGGGGCTCCGCCGGGTTGGGCTGCACCGGAGGCCGACCTCACCTTCGACTCAGAAGACCACCCTGACTCCACCGCCGGCTCTGGCATACTCCCAATGCTCTGCATGCCTACCATCTGCAACGTGGCTGTCACCAAGACCCTCATCAACGGCGGTGCCGGCCTCAACTTGCTCTCCGTAGAAGCCTTCAGCCTCCTCCACGTGCCGCCCGAGCGGCTCAGCCTCAGCAAGCCTTTTTTGGGAGTGGGTGGTGGAGCTTCCCACTCTCTGGGGCAGATCTTCCTCCCTGTCACCTTCGGCACACGCGACAACTACCGCACTGAGCTGGTGGACTTCGACATCGCCCGCATCGGTCTCCTGTACAATGCCATACATGGGTACCCGGCTCTTGCTCAGTTCATGGCGGCGACTCACCCGGCCTACAACCTCATGAAGATGCCAGGGAGCAAGGGCGTCCTCACCATCAAGGGGGACACTAAGGAGGTAGTGACGGCTCTCAGGCTCGCCTTCAAGACCGCGGCAGCAGCGCAGCCAGCCGGCGCCAGTACGCCCGACGCCAAGGACACCGCGCCCGCCAAGAAGAAGCAGTTGTTCACCCAAGACAATGCGGGGACCAAGCAGGTGCCGGTTGACGAGGACGGGTCTTCAGGAGCCACCTTTACCATAGGAACCAGCCTTGACCCGGGACAAGAAGAAGCTTTGGTGAGGTTTTTGCGCGCAAACAAGGAGATATTTGCGTGGGAGCCCAATCAGCTGGTAGGGATCCCGAGAGAGGTGATCCAGCATCATCTAAGGGTGTGCCCCAACATGCGCCCCGTGAAGCAGCGGGCAAGACGGCAGTCCACTGAGAAGCGGGCCTTCATCGTCCAGGAGACGTGCAAGCTGGAGGCAGCAGGTACCATCCGAGAGGTTCGATACCCCGAATGGCTGGCGAACCCTGTCGTGGTACCGAAGAAAGGTGGGAAGGAACGGATGTGCGTCGACTTCACCAACCTTAACAAAGCTTGCCCCCAAGATACGTTCCCCCTTCCGCGCATCGATCGAATCGTCGACTCCACCGCCGAGTGCGACTTGCTATGTTTCCTGGATGCGTTCTCTGGATACCATCAAATCAAGATGGCGGTGGAGGATGTGGAGAAGACGGCCTTCCTGACACCGTGTGGGGTGTACTGCTACACCTACATGCCCTTCGACCTATGCAACGCGGGCGCAACCTTTCAGCGGCTGATGCACATCGCCTTGGGGCGGCAGCTCGGCAGGAACACAGAGGCCTACGTTGATGACATAGTGGTCAAATCTCGCGAGGCGAGGACGTTGATTCAAGACTTGGAGGAGACCTTTGAGAGCATGCGCCGGGTGAACTTGAGGCTTAACCCGGAGAAGTGCGTGTTTGGTGTCCCCTCTGGTAAGCTACTAGGGTTCCTCGTATCCCATAGAGGGATCGAGGCGAACCCGGAGAAGATCAAGGCCATCAAAGACATGAACCCACCACAGACCCTCAAGGAGATGGAAAAGCTAGCAGGGCGGGTGACCGCATTAGGGCGTTTCATCTCCAAGCTAGGCGAGCGCGCCTTGCCCTTCTTTAAGCTCATGAAGAAGAAGGGCCCCTTCGAGTGGACCCCGGAGGCCGACCGGGCCTTCCAAGACCTCAAGAAATACCCCACCAGCCCCCCGGTGATGGTGGCACCACGCCCTCTCGAGCCTCTGGTACTTTACTTTGCCGCCACCCCGTACTCCGCCAGCGCGGCGCTGGTGGCGGTTCGGGAGGAGCGCCAAGACAAGGGTGCGCCGCGCCAAGCCAGAGCTGATGCAGCGCAGGGTCAGGAAGGCGCGGCAGAGCCGTCAGCGGCGGAAGGCCAAGCTTAGCAGGGCAACATCACAGAAGCTCCTGAGGACGGTCAGGTCTCAGGAAACCCTCCACCTCAGGATATGCCACAATCTCCGCAGGACCCGAGCCTCAACAATGTGCCAGCCCTCGTCGAGCACCCGGTGTACTTCGTAAGCACCGTACTGCGGGACGCGAGGGCACGCGACCCCATGCCGGAAAAGCTCCTGCTCGCACTCTTGGTGGCCTCGTGCAAGCTGCGACACTACTTCCAGGGCCACTTAGGAGCCCGAACTCGGCCGGAAGGGTCGTTGAATGGAACATCGAGCTGCAAGCATTCCAGCTGGAGTTCAGCACTACCAGGGTCATCAAGGGAGCCGCGCTCGCCGATTTTGTGGCAGAATGGACCGATGCCCCGGCTCTTGAGGAAGGAGAAGACCGGTCCACCTCCCCAGGAAGTGAGGCACGAGACGGCTGGGTCATGTATTTCGATGGCGCCTTCGCGCACCAGGTCGCGGGGGCTGTAGCAGTGCTCATCTCGCCCACTCAGGACAAGCTTTCCTACGCCGTGCAACTCTGCTTCCAGCACGGCGAGAAGGTCTCCAACAATATCACAGAATACGAAGGCCTCATAGCTGGCCTGAAGGCCGCGGCGGCTCTGGGGGTGAGGCGCCTTACCATCAAGGGCGACTCGCAGCTCCTCGTCAACTTCTCCAACAAAGTGTACGAGCCAAAGGATGAGCACATGGAGGCCTACCTTGTGGAGGTGCGCAGGATGGAAAAGCAGTTCTCGGGCCTGGAGCTGCAGCACGTGCCCCGGGGCACCAGCAAGGAAGCCGACGACATCGCCAAGAGAGCATCCAAGCGGCAACCGCAAGAGCCCGGCGTCTTCGAAGAGCGGCTCTTCAAGCCATCGGCTACGCCACCTCTTTCAAGCACGACTCAGCCTCGGGAGGAGCTCCCATAGCCCCCGGCCACGGGAGCCCCAGCCTGCGGCCCAACCACAGGAGCTCGGCTGCTCCTGGCGCTCGAGCCCCAGGAGGAGTGCTGGACCAAGGAATTCAAGGATTACCTGATGCACGGGACGCTGCCGGAGAAGGAAGAAGACGCGGAGCGCGTGGCCCGACAGGCCACGACATACTACATTCAAGACGACGAGTTGTACAGGAAGCGACCGAACGATGTCACGCTGCGCTGCATCTCCAGCGATCAAGGAAGGGAGTTGCTGATTGAGATACACGGCGGTGATTGCGGACACCACTCGTCGTCACGGACCCTTGTTGGCAAGGTGTTCCGTAGTGGGTTCTATTGGCCTACAGCACTCCACGATGCGGCCGAGCTGGTGAAGTCTTGTGAAGCTTGCCAATTCCACGCCAAGCAGACCCATCAGCCTGCACAGGGCCTCCCAAACCATTCCACTCACGTGGCCGTTCGCGGTTTGGGGGCTGGACATCTTAGGCCCGTTCCCACGAGCGCCAGGGGGCTACCGCTATCTCTACGTCGCCATCGACAAGTTCACCAAGTGGGCGGAAGTGGAAGCCGTCCGTACCATTCCAGCCGGCTCTGCTGTCAAGTTCATCAAGGGCCTCGTGAGCCGCTTCGGGGTCCCCAACCACATCATCACAGGTAACGGCTCGCAGTTTACTAGTAACCTCTTCAAAACCTACTGTGCTAACCTTGGAACGCAGATCTGCTACGCTTCGGTGGCCCACCCCAGGAGCAATGGTCAGGCCGAACGCGCCAACGCTGAGCTCCTGAGGTGTAACACCCATGATGCGGCTATATCTCCCACGTGTCGAGGCACGACTTAGAGGCATAACCGCATAGTGGTTTTGTCGCAAGAAGGGTCATCTTCACACAATCCCATGTAATGAACAAGAATGGGATAAAGAGTTGGCTTACAATCGCCACTTCACACAATACATAAATATCATCATACATCATCCAAAATACAAACATATAGACCGACTACGGTCAAAATCCAGATGAAAATAAGACAACCCCAAATGCTAGATCCCCGATCGTCCCAACTGGGCACCACTACTGATCATCAGGAAAAGACACATAGTAACGACCACGTTCCTCGTCGAACTCCCACTTGAGATCGACGCCATCGTCTGCACTGGCATCGTCGGCACCTGCAACTGTTTTGGTAGAATATGTGAGTCACGGGGACTCAGCAATCTCACACCCGCGAGATCAAGACTATTTAAGCTTATAGGGAAGGATGGTGCAAAGAGGTGGAGCTGCAGCGGCAAAAGCATATATGGTGGCTAACTTGCGCAAATGAGAGCTAGAAGAGAAGCAATGGAACGGACGTCATCTAGCAATGACCAAGAAGTGATCCTGAACACCTACTTACGTCATACATAACTCAGACTGTGTTCACTTCCCGGACTCCGCCGAGAAGAGACCATCACGGCTACACACGCACTTGATGTGTTTTAAATGGGTCAAGTGACAAGTTATCTACAACCGGACATTAACAAATTCCCATCTGCCTCATAACCGCGGGCACGGCTTTCGAAAGATAATACCCTGCAGGGGTGTCCCAACTTAGCCCATCATAATCTCTCACGGTCAACGAAGGATAAACCTTCTCCCGGAAAGACCCGATCAGTCTCGGAATCCCGGTTTACAAGACATCTCGACAATGGTAAAACAAGACCAGCAAAGCCGCCCGAATGTGCCGACAAATCCCGATAGGAGCTGCACATATCTCGTTCTCAGGGCACACCGGATGAGCAGTCCATACAACTAAAACCAATCCTCGAGTTTCCCCAAGGTGGCGCTGCAAAGGGCTCTAGTTTGGACCAGCACTCAGAGGAACACTGGCCCGGGGGTTTAAAATAAAGATGACCCTCGGGCTCTAGAAAACCCGGGGGAAAAAGGTATAGGTCGCAAATGGTAAAACCAAGGTTGGGCCTTGCTGGAAGAGTTTTATTCAAGGCGAACTGTCAAGGGGGTCCCATAAATCACCCGACCGCGTAAGGAACGCAAACTCAAGGAACATAATCCCGGTATAACAGTAACTAGGGCGGCAAGAGTGGAACAAAACACCAGGCATAAGGCCGAGCCTTCCACCCTTTACCAAATATATATATATGCATTAATTAAATAAGAGATATTGTGATATCCCAACATATCCATGTTCCGACATGGAACAAACTTCAACTTCACCTGCAACTAGCATCGCTATAAGAGGGGCTGAGCAAAAGCGGTAACATAGCCAAACAACGGTTTGCTAGGAAAGGATGGTTAGGGCTGACATGGCTAAAATGGGAGACATGATATAGCAAGTGATAGGTAGCGGAGCATGGCAATAGAGCGAACAACTAGCATAGCAAAGATAGAAGTGATTTCGAGGGGTGGTCATCTTGCCTGCAAGGTTCTCAGAGTTGTCGAAAGCTTGATCCTCGTAAGCGTACTCGACAGGTTCCTCGTACACGAAATCGTCTCCTGGCTCTACCCAAGACAAGAACACAAACAAACAGAACCACAATCAACAACGAGAAATGCGCAAGCCACATGATGCAAAAACATGTATGATATGCAAGATATGATATGCGATGCATATGCGTGCTCCGGAAGGAAAATGATGAACATGGCAGTAACTTGGAAAACCAAGTATGCCACTGGAAAGATGAGATGATTTCGGTCGAAATCGATATAAAGTTCACCGGAATCGGATGCACGGTTTGCAAATGGCAAGCAAAACAAGAATGACACGAATCTGCGATTAACAGCAAGATAGCACTTAAAATGCAACAAGTAACAATGCTACAGCACCCCAACATAGCAAAAAAGCACATGACAGTAAACTAAAGGAGATTCTTGACAAAAGATGAACACTGAGCTACGGCTAGATCACAACATATCAAGCTCAAACAAGCATGGCAAAAGTGCAAAAGATTACAGGTTCACAGACTTAGTGAAAAACTGGACATGGCAGTAAACAGTATCAGGTAGCAATGTTCAGAGCACGAAATCAACATGCTACAGGAACTTAACATAGCAAAACAAGGCATGGAAGTGTTCTACTAAATGCACATGACAAAAGTCCCTTACTAACCATAAGCCAAAAAGGACCAGAAGATATGATGGCAAGTATGTAAACATAGCAAGTTTCGTTAACAGGTTTCAGACTTAGCAGAAAACAGAGCATGGCAGAAATATTAATATGTAGGCCTCTTTGTGAGCTTGATGCACTCACTACAGAGAAATTCATGACAAACCAAGCATACCTACAGAAAGATGGAATCTTTATTAAGATAACCATGGCAAGAACAATTGCATAGCATGTATGGATCAACTACAATAAGCTTGGCAAAAATGCATATCATGTTAATAATCTGCCAGAAATATTTTATAACAAAAGTAGAGCAAGATTGAGTCATGCTATGGCAACCCATAATTGCAAAAAATCTCGCGAATGGATCAATTACAACTATAGCTACAAAACATCCTTACTGAACATCTCCAAAATATGCATGGATCTCTCTGTAGCATCAAGTTTACATGGCAACAAAATTACAGCAGACAAAGACAGAAATCACCAAGTCCCTGAAATCAGAAATATTACGGGGCCTAATTTGCATGCTTGTGCTAGTCACCACAGAGATCACAAAAATACATGTACTATACCACTGGAAAGATGGCATGGCATACTTCAAAACACATGTAGAGCTCATGCTCAAAAGATGCACAGAATAAATGATACAAAAATGACAAATCTCCAATTTCTGTTAAGAACCAGAGAATAACAGCAACTAGCCCTCTTCCAACGAAGATTTGGGAATTAAGATGACCTCTAATGAACATGGTGCAATTGAACAAAATGAAGAGCAGCACGAGGCGAACAATTTGACATATTATACGCGTGAATCGGAGCTACATGCAAGAAGTTATCGCATCGGGAACAGAGGCACATGCTGATAAAATTTAGGGACTTAAGAGAAAAGAGGGGGTCGCGAGAAGAGGAGGCCGGAGGCGGGGTCGCCGGCGGCGGGGGCGGCGCGACCGCGGCGGCGGGGCACGGCGGGGCCGGGCGGCGGCGACGGGCGGCGGCCGGAGGAGGCGGCAGGCGCGGGGCGCGGTGCGGCGGCGAACGGGCCGGCGGGCCCGCGGCGGGCTTCGCGGGCCGGCGCGGTGGGTGGCCGGAGACGGGACACGTGGCGCGCTGCGATTCGTCCGCCGGCGCGGGCGGACGTTGTCCGGCGGCGCGAGGTGGAAGACGCTAGGGTTAGACTGCGATTCCGTTTTTCGGGATGCACACATATTTATAGGTAGAGGGAGCTAGGAGGCTCCAAATGAGGTGCGGTTTTCGCACACACGATCGTGATCGAACGACCTAGAGCATGGAAGAGAGTTTGGTGGGTTTTGGGCTGGTTTTGGAGGGGGTTTTTGCTGGACACTCAAATGGACTTTGCGGATGCCCGGTTAACCGTTGGAGTACCAAACGACCTCCGAATGGAACGAAACTTGACCGGTAGTCTCCGGGTGGTATATTAAGACCACTTGACAAGCCTCGGTCCATTCCGAGAAAGTTTGACACACGCACATGAAAGAAAACTAGAGGGGTGCACCGGAGGAGATAGGAGCGCCGGATTGGAAAACGGACAACGGGGAAAATGCCCGGGTGCATGAGACGAACACGTATGCGAATGTAATGCACATGATGACATGATATAAAAATGCATGACATGACAAAATACAAAACGAAAGACAAAACCCGACAACGGAGGGAATAACATAACACATAGCCGGAAATGGCAAGAGTCGGAGTTACAAATATGGCAAGTTACATGCGAGGTGTTACATGAGGGGTCTCAAGACCAGGACCTTCAAGAAGAAGCTGGAGGCCCGCGGCAGGGGCTGGCACGACGAACTCCAGTCTGTGTTGTGGTCCATCCATACCACTGCCACCAAGCCAATGGTCGAGACACATTCTTCCTCGTCTATGGAGCTGAGGCAGTCCTTCCTCACGAGGTCAAGCATCGCTCCGCGCGGGTCCTGGCGTTTGACGAAACACAGCAGGACGCCACGCGGGGGATGGATCTCGTGCTGGGGGAGGAGCGTCGTCGCGAAGCCGCATTGAGGGCGGCAAGGTACCAACAAGCTCTGCGGCGGTACCACTGCCGCAACATCCGCTCCAGGACGCTCGAGGTAGGCGACCTCGTCCTGAGGCGGGTCCTCTCCAGGGAAGGGCTGCACAAGCTTTCGCCCATGTGGGAGGGCCCGTTCAGGGTCGTTCATGTCTCCAGGCCAGGTGCAGCGCGCCTGGAGATGCAGGATGGGACACCCATCCAGAATGCCTGGAACATCCAGCACCTTCGGAAGTTCTATCCATGAAGCAAGGCCTAGAGCCTGAGAAGCAAGGCCCAGAGCCTGAGAAGAAAGGCCCAGAGCCTGTGAAGAAGGCCCGGTGCCTGTGAAGAATCGCCTCCCGTGACACTCTCACGTAATAATGAGTTGGGGCTGTACACGCCCCAGAGTCTCAGGAGCGCCGGCCTCAGGCCCTGGGGCTCCCTCCCACGCCTAGTGGACAGCACTTAGCTCCGCGCTGGTGAGAAGACTTGAAGACTAGATTAGGTGTCGGACGCGGATTTTCATTTGCTTTCCGTAGTTGGCTCGCTTTTCCTTAATCAGAGTTGCTCTTGGTGTTCATTGCTGATTTGGTTCCCCAGCCTTTTACCGCTTTTTTCGGCTCTAGTTGCTCATAATCTCTCTCTTGCATACCTCGCGAGGGGGCTAGGCAGGTGCCCTCACGAGCATTTTTCTTCTCTTTGCCTTCTCGCGAGCCACCCTCGCTCGAGCCTGGAAGCTGGCACATCTCTCCTAAATCCGTGCCCCTCGGGTACAGCGATACAAGGCGCCAAGTCAAGGCTTGGGTGGATGGCAAATCCTTTCACTACAAAAAAACACACATCCGTGACATTTTGGCCCGATCGAAAAAAATTCTGTCATACATATGACACTTCTATGACGATAATTGTGACAAAACCCGGTATCATCATAGATGTGGTGGGCTCCTACTTCTATGACAAAAAATAATGACAGAAAATGGGCTTTTCGTCCTGGGCGGGCCGGAGACGCAGCTGCATGACATTCTTTGGGCCATCCATGACGGAAAAAATCATGGTAGAAGCGAGGGCGAGGAAAATTTCGGGGAGTTCCCGGTTACGGTGGGAGGTCGGGGGCCGAGCGATGCGCGTTTCTCTCGTACACGTACGCGCGTGTGTGCGAGGCATTGGCTCTAACTGAACCCGAGCGAGGCGTTGGGCTCTACCTGGACCCAAGCGATCGATCGATGGCTGTTAACTGAACCCGATCGAGCGATTCCTTCGCTACTGCTGCTAACTGAAGCTGATCGATGCTGCCTCTGGGATGAACAGTGAGTGTTGCGGGGGGGGGGGGTTGGATGAACAGTGAGCGGTGGCGTTGCCTCTGGATGAACAGGACCCCGTGGTGTGGTGGAGGGCTGGATGAACAGTAGACGGTGGAGGGGTGCCCGTGGAGGGGTGGTTGAACAGGACCTCGTGGTGTGGAGGGCTGGATGAACAATAGATGGTGGAGGGGTGCCCGTGGAGGGGTGGTTGAACAGTAGCCGGTGGAGTAGCGCGCGGTGGAGGCTGGATGAACAGGAGCCCGTGGAGGCTGGAGGAGGTCGATGGTGCAGATGAATAGTATCCCGTGGAGTCCCGTTTTGCGGTACGCCACACCCCTCCCGATGAACAGGACCCCCGTTTTGACCGTAGGAGGTCCGTTTCGTCCGTTTTGCGGTACGCCACACCCCTCCCGATCAACAGGAACCCCGTTTCGACCGTAGGAGATCCGTTTCGTCCATTTTGCGGTACGCCACACCCCTCCCGATCAGGACCCCCGTTTCGACCATTGGAGGTCCGTTTCCTCCATTTTGCGGTACGCCACTCCCCTCCCGATCAACAGGACCCCGTTCCGAACGTAGGAGGTCCGTTTCCTCCGTTGTGCGGTACGCCAGGCCTCGTTTCCATCGTTGTTCCGTCCAAGCCCTCCCGATGAACACGACCATGCATTCTGTTCCGACCCAGCCGGTTGGCTCCCACGCGTTCCGTTGCCTCCCGATGAACACGACGCATTCCGTTGCCTCCCCATGAACACGACGCATTCCGTTGCCTCCCCATGAACACGACGACGACGATGTTTCTCCATTCCGACCCAGCCATGTCAACGAGCCCTCGCCGTACGTATGCGCGAGTAGGCGTTCGAGACCCCGCCCGTATGTACACATACGTGGCCATATTTTCTTTCTTGCACCCTGGCCGCTGTACCTACGTGTACATGCTACGTGCGCGCCTCTACTACGACACGTGCGCGCCTCTACATCCACCAGTATATATGTACGTACACGTTCGTGACCAGAATGACAATGCTACGTACGCTTCGACCAGGTGGGTCCCGACTGTCAGGCACTTCCTTGCGTGCGAAGATGTAGCTGGTGGGTCCCAGCAGTTAGGGGGGCGAATCATTTTGTTTTTTTTTGCCCGGACGCACTTCCTTGCGTGCGAAGGTGTAGCTGGTGGGTCCCAGCAGTCAGGGGGGAAACGTTTTTTTCATGAAATACGGTGGCCCGTCCGGTGGATCCCCGCTGTCAGGTGGAGGAATAATTATTTTGCGCGTAATAAGGAGGCACTTCCTTGCTGCGGCCGTGGACCCAGCTGTCAGCGTCTCCATGCATAGTACTCTTCCGATGGAAGTCGATCGTTGACCACATTGACCACGCCGCGCCGAGAGCACCACGGCGGTGGACGACGGCGAGGCCTAGGAAGGGGACGACACGGAGGCAGGGAAGACTCGGCAGTTGTTTCCCACGCGGAGGGGAGTACGACTGTACGAGGGTTTACTGGTTCGTCTGCCGTCGCCGGAGAATAACAGCAGGTGTGGGTGAGTAGAGGGATGGCTAGGCCAGCGATGGGAGTACGGTGGGGCGGTGAGGCCTGCGCGGCAGCACAGCCGGCCGCGGGAGGAGGGAGCAGGCAGTCCCGCCGGCGCTTGTTTGAGCGGCTGGAGCAGGAAGAGCAGAGATTGAAGAAGCACGACGGCCGTTGGATGGACATCCAACAGTCAGTGCTTGTGCGTCAACCTTTTTTTAGGAAAGCCTCAAATCTGTGGAAAACAGCATACAGCCCATCTGCCATTATTTCTAATAATTTACAGCCCATTTGCTAATTCTTAAGGTTTTTTTGGAGCCCATATTCTTTTTGTTAGCATTACAGCCCATATTGTGGCCACGGTTAAAAAATTATACGAAATTTTGCATATTTCGGTGCGGTCCGAACTGTTTTTAATCCCGAAATTTCGACTCACATTCAAACTGATTTTAAAAATAAATGTATATCAATATAAAATCCAACAAATTCTCCACGCATAAAAATTAATGTAATTTAAAATCTTGAAATGAAAAAAAGATATTTGAAACTAATTGCCGGTTTGATGTGTTTTAAAAATGTACAACCCATTTCTCATTACTGATGGGCCATTTTCTCGGCCAGCCGAATGAAAGCTCTCCTCGTCTTGAAAGATTTGCAGCCCAACAGGCCTGACAAAGCGACTTACTTGGCAAATCACAAAAAAACTGGGCTGTGGCCGTGGACCCAGCTGTCAGCCTCTCCACGTACAGTACTCTTCCGATGGAAGTCGTTCCTTGACCACGTTGACCACGCCGCGCGGAGAGCACCACGGCGGTGGACGACGGCGAGGCCTAGGAAGGGGACGACGCGGAGCCGGGGAAGACGCGGCAGTGGAAGCCCGCGCGGAGAGGAGTACGAGGGTTCACTGGTTCGGCTGCGGTGTGAGGCTGCCGTCGCCGCAGGGCCTGGCCAGCGGTGGGAATAGTAGGGGGCGGTGAGGCCTCTGCGGCAGCACAGCCGGCCACGGGAGGCAGGAGCATGCGGCACGACCGGCGCTGCTTTGGGCGGCTGGAGCAAGAAGACCAGAGGTTGAAGAAGCACTACGGCCGTTGGATGGACATCGTACGGTCACTGGAGCTAGAATCGTTCATATTGACTAAGTTGACAAAGCCCTTCGTCCCCGTCAACTTAGTAGGCCCACAAGTCAGCCTCCCACCAAGGTGGGTCCCAGCTAGCCGGGGGAGTATTCATTTTTTTGTGCGTAATAAGGAGGCACTTCCGGTGGGTCCGAGCTGACAGCGGGGGGAACGTTTTTTTCGCGAAATACGGTGGCCCGTCCGGTGGGTCCCAGCAGTCAGGGGGAAACGATTTTTTTCGCAAAATACTGGTGGCCCGTCCGGTGGGTCCCCGCTGTCAGGTGGAGGAATAATTATTTTCCGCGTAATAAGGAGGCACTTCCTTGCGGCTGCCGTGGACCCAGCTGTCAGCCTCTCCACGTACAGTACTCTTCCGATGGAAGTCGGTCGTTGACCACATTGACCACGCCGCGCCGAGAGCACCACGGCGGTGGACGACGGCGAGGCCTAGGAAGGGGACGACGCGGAGCCGGGCAAGACGCGGCAGTGGATGCCCACGCGGAGAGGAGTACGAGCGTTCACTGGTTCGGCTGCGGTGTGAGGCTGCCGTCGCCGCAGAATAACAGGGGGTGTGGGTGAGTGGAGGGATGGCCTGGCCAGCGGTGGGAGTAGTAGGGGGCGGTGAGGCCTCCGCGGCAGCACAGCCGGCCACGGGAGGCAGGAGCAGGCGGCACGACCGGCGCTGCTTTGGGCGGCTGGAGCAAGAAGACCAGAGGTTGAAGAAGCACGACGGCCGTTGGATGGACATCGTACGGTCACTGCAGCTAGAATCGTTTATATTGACTAAGTTGACAAAGCCCTTGGTACGTCAACTTTTTTTTGAATGCATGCAGATCAGCTTAGTAGGCCCACAGGTCAGCTTCCGAAACGGTGCGCCCCAGATGTCAGGGGGAGGAATCATTTTTTGGGCGGGTGAAGCTAGAATATCCGAGATTGAAGAAGAAGCACGGCATCCGTTGGATGGACATCCAACGGCCACTGCTGCTAGAACCGTGTGTTGACTATAAGTTGACAAAGCCTTGCATACGCGTCAACTCTGTTTTTTTAGGGGACGCGTCAACTTAGTAAGGCCAGAAGTGTGTGGCAGAGAACTTATAGCCCATTTGAGATTTGTAAGAATGTGTAGCCCATTTTTGAATTCTAATGGAATTTACTACAGCCCATTTACAGTTTGTTAAAAGTACAGCCCATTTCAACCAACCGTTCAAAACAGAATTCAATAAAATTTCCCACATTTTGATGGGATCCGAAATATTTTTATCCCGAAATTTCTAGTCAGATTAAATACAATTTCAATATAAATTTATATTACGTAAAAATCCAACGAAACATTGCGCTCGCAACAATTAATGAAATTAAAATTTTCAATATCCAAAAATAATATTTTATAAAGTAATCACGTGTTTGGTGCATTTTTTATAGTTACTGCCCAGTTTTTATAATTACATCCCATTTATTATTTCTTAAAGCCCATTTTCTTGTTAAGCCTAATGCATCCCTCCTAGGAAAGATTTGCAGCCCAGCGGGGCGGAGAATAACAACTTGACCTTGCCTGGGTATTCCTAAAAAAAGTATAGCTGGGCTAGCCATTTTCAGCTTGAAAAAAATTAATATCTGGGCTGGATATCTGGCCTGGGCTAGACGGGCCACAGCCCGCCCAGTTAATACCTGCAGCGATGTTTTCGTTGTTGTTCAGAGGAGAAAAATTAATATCTGGGCTAAACATCGAAAAACTCTGCAGTGCTCACACCTCAAAAACACAAATACTGCTCGAGCTGCTTGGTCCCAGCTGTCGGCCGCTTCTTGTGCAATTCTCTCGTTTATTGACTACTACATAGGTTGACAATGGTGTGGGACCGTGATGTCAGGAAACCAGGAGGAAGCAAAATAAATTATAGTTATATATATATATAATAAGGAGGCACTTGCGTACGTGAGGCTATGGACCTGGTGGGTCCCCATTGTCATCCTCTCCAAGTAAAGTCATCTCCTCGCCCGCGCGCGCTTTCCGCCCGAAACAGTCAGCGCCGCCCGCCCCGCTTCCCGGTGCAGGCGATTGCTCCGCCTTCAAACGACACAAGTGCCGTCCGTCCGTCCATCTGCCGCCCACATTAATGATACGCGGTTGCCGAGGCGGCTACTCCGGCGCCACACGTCCGTCCCTCCGCCCGCCCACCATTGCTATATAAACTGCTGCGCCGGCCATAGCCGCAGTCATCCGCATCCGTTCCCTTTCTCCTGTCCACACCACTACTGCCCACCATGGCTTCCTCGCGCTCCAGCGCTCTTCGGGACGGGCGGACGACGGACCACAAGGAGATGGCAGCCATTGCTGCCGACCGGCTGGCCGGCAGGCAGCCGGAGGACGACGACGTCCCAATGGAGAACATGGTAGTCGACGATCCGGCGCCAACCCCCTCCTCCGCGCCATCCTCGCCGGTGCATTGCACCATGACCATCGGCGAGGCCCGTGCCCAATATATGGACAGGGTGAGGCAGATGCGTGAGGAGCAGTTCCGGGAGGCGCAGGCCGACGCCGCCTACAACCACCATCTCCTCCAGGAGCACCTGCAGGCGGAGGAGCAGATCGCCGCGGAGCGGGCGGAGCAGGAGGCGCTGCTCGACTCGTACCGCTCCGCCCGCAAGGGCCGCCTCGAGCGCTGGCGGTACCGCATGCGGGTGGCGGAGGCTGCGGCCGCCTACAAAGAGGCTAGCAAAGAGGGCGATGAAGCGGGCGAGGCGCTGTTTGGCGAGACCGAGGACGAGGCAGAGGACAATGCCGGCTCCGACGAGTCCCCGCTCCGCTGGCGTCGACGAGGCCCTGCTCCGCCGAGGCCCCGCGGCGCCAACAACGAGGCAGAGGACACCGCCGGCTCCGCCGAGGCCCCGCCCCGCCAACAACGAGGCAGAGGACATCGCCGGCTCAGCCGAGGCCCCACCCTGCCGGCAACGTGGGGGAGGATTTCCACCGCTCCGCTGAGGCGCCGCCCGCCGGCAACGAGACAGAGGACATCGCCGGCTCCGCCGAGGCCCCGCCCCGCTGCCAACGAGGCCGCGCCACACAGAAAACGAGGAAGAGTAGAACACGGTAGGTCGCCGCCGCTCGGGTCCAAGTAAGGCCACCGCTGCTACCCTCCGGTTGAAGCCAAGCTAGGCGGGTTGACCATTGACGGCCGGTTAGCTTCTTGGCGGCGACGTGGAGTCGGAGAGCTGCGCTGGAGAAGAACGCTGCTTCTACTTAACTGCTGGTGCAGTTGGCTGACTGACACGTGGGCCCAACAGGCCACATGTCAGTTACGCAACTGCACCTGCAGTTAAGTCACTGAAGCTTCTGTTCGGCTCAGCGGGACACAGGTGGGTAGCTTCGGTTAATTAATTATACCTCCAGCGCACCCCTTTTTAGTTGAAGAATGTATGAAATGTAATGAAATCCGGCATGTTTATATGAAATCCGACCGTGTATGAATGAATTTATTTCGATTAGTTCGAATTCCTGTATCACTGGCATTGGATGAACATGCAAAACAATACGTACTAGCATTATTCCCAGGGTGATCACCTCGTTTGCAGCAGTTTCACATGTACTCCCTCCGGTCCTTTCTAGTCTGCATACAAGTTTTGTCTGCAGTCAAAGTATCTCTACTTTGACCAATCTTATACAAAAAAGTATGCACTTTCACAATGTGCGAAGTAAAAAGGAACAGAAGGAGTACAAAGAGTTTGAGCAGCTTTTTAGCGTTTCTGTACATTGCAATCAAACACACAGGCCTGGCAATTCATAGAGAACATTCAAAACAATCGATGATTATGCATCTCAGCTACTCACATGTCAGAGGCAATATTTACTTCACAACTAAAGAATAAAGAAAAAATTGATCGACGCTGCTGACAGCAAAGGGCGTCCCATTCGAAAATATCAAACGCATGTCTTGCTAAAATCAATGAGCAAAATTTGACAAGGTTGTCCCATTCCAAAATATCAAATGCCTACGATTGTGGAATGGGCAGGGTTTGCCATCAGTTCGGACATTGACATGGCACCTCGTGCTAAATAAACCAGCTGTTCTTTTTGTGCAGTTCCACCAAAATCAACCAAATTCGCGCGTAGCTTGTATGATTTCGCCCTTATATGTTGCAACGCCTTGAACTTATCGGCACCTCCTTTCTTGTGGTGGAAATGAATGATTCGATGTATTCATGAACATTTTGTGCAGTTCCCATTGAAATCAAGCTGAGCACCCCTGTTTGCACAAATACAAAAAAGTGATTAGTATAAAGCAAACTGTACTATGAATTGACAGTTTCAACAGGCACATACATGGTCCATGTAGAGCACACTTTTAGAAAAATGGAACTCACCAGAAAGAATCCTAGAACAACATTGTACTCGCGCATCACAGCAAAAAAATGGAGATTTGTCAGTCCTTCTGAGCTGAAGTTAGTTTGGTCTTGTGGGGAGTAATGTAACCATCCTTCAACTGCTCCTTGTGAAATATCCTTATCTTACCTCAATGGGATATTACGGTGCACATACAGATTGGAAGTCTTGTCTCCATTTGTGCAGTTCACTAAAATCAAGCAACATTATCGTACAAGTAGCACAACATATGAAAGCACACTGCAGAATCATGTGAAAGAAGGCTAGTACTGACCTCTCATGATGCGGAATTCAAACAACTCACAAGAAGAAGATCTGAACCAAATTCGCCTTAACGGATAGGAAGTAAGATCTCCTCTTGTGCAGTTCCACTAAGATCAAGCAATCAAGCAACGTTGTCGGTGTGACATTTTGGTTGAACTGCACAAAACACTCTTAAAACAAAAGTGTTTTGTGCAGTGCAACAAAAGGTCACAATGGCAACGAGGTGAAGTAGATAACCCTGTTTACACAGAGGTGCAAAGGAAACAATTAGTGGTCAATAACGGTGGATGACACAGAAGCCAACAAAAAGAAGCATCTACCTTATCTAAATGGGAAAGAAAGCAAGACAGTAGCATTTCTCAAACGGTGGCATTGATTAATATTAACATAGAGATTATATTAACAATAAAATTCGTTAAACATGTAATTTGCTTTTAACTGTGGCATTGCATCAATTTTCCAGCGGCATTATTAGAGGGTGTTTGTTTACAGGGACATTTTGGTGTAGGGACTAAAAAAACTCCGTGTCAGTCCCATCTAAACCAAACAGGAGGGACTTTTAGGGACTAAAAGTGGGCATTTGGGACTAAAGAAAGAAGACCCCGAGGGAGTCTTTTTGGGACTTTTTCCAACAGTTGCCCCTGCCACGCATCGCACCTTGTCTCTATTAGTTCATTACTAGGGGTAACATGGTCTTTTAGCATGTCATTTAATAACCTCTAGTCCATGTTTAGTCCCTGGAACCAAGCAGGTAGGGACTAGGGAGTTTTTAACCAAACAGGGCCTTAGATTAACAACAGCTAATGAGTTGCACGGGACAGTGGACGCACCAGCACCATGTGCATCTACCGATGTACTGTGGTCATGCACAGTCTGTTGCAACAAAGAACAAACAACCAAGGAGCATATTTGTGTTGGTCCCAGTTTTGTTATCTTTAGACACCTTTCCCTATGTGAGCGCAGCAAATCTAGTCCTGCTCAAACTCTACAGCCTTGTCCCTTCCTTTCCTTTTTGAACTAGTACTTTCGCCCCTTCCTTTCCTCTTTGAACCACGTCCTAGATTTATGCGATACAACTTTCCCCACTACTTTCCCCCATTCCTTTCCTCTTTGAACCACGTCCTAGATTCATGCTATACAACTTTCCCCCTTCATTTCCTCTTTGAACCACGTCCTAGATTCATGCTATATACAACTTTTCCCACTACTTTCCCCCACTCCTTTCCTCTTTGAACCACGTCCTAGATTCATGGTATACATGCAGCTAGAGCAATGCATGTGGAGTAAGTAAATTATACCTTAAGGTACTTGGGGCGTGGTTCGGTGGGCGACGGGACGGCGGCGAAGAAGAAGGGGTCGGAGGCCCTCCCGCGCCGCCGCTGGGTGGAAAGTGAACAGCTGCGCCGGTAGTCCCTCGCCGACGGCGACAGCGTTAAGCCTCCTTCCCTTCCCGGCGGACGGATCCTGCCGGCTCTTTGAGCAGCAGTGAGGGGAGAGAGAGGCCAACGAAGTCTTGTTTAGATCTGGAGAGGGCGAGAGAGTGTGAAGAGAGCAACTACAAGCGCTGAGGCTCCAGCGGGAGAGGGCGAGAGAGTGTGAAGAGAGCAACTACAAGCGCTGAGGCTCCAGCGTGTATATATATACTGGAGAGAGAGTGTGAAGCGTGCAAACCCTAGAAAACATTTTGACCAGTCAAAGAATCCTCCTGGCACAAATTATGCTCAAGTGTAGTTATCGAACCCGAGACCTCAAGTTTGATGAGCGAACAGGCTAACCAGCTACACAACCCTCCCGTTATGTTCAACGAGAGGGAAATAACCTTTTATACATTCCTGCATTCGTGTGACAAGCATGCCGTGTTTTTTTGTGTGTGTGGGAGTCATTGGGATTTCAATCATAATCGTGTCATGTGGCTTTGGTGGTAAGACTATCCACAGTGGTGCAGAAATAATGCAGCCTTAGTCACCTTACCTCTCTCCACGTAGTACGTTGGGTCCCACCAGTCAGAGGGTGAAACAAACAAATTAATAAGAAAAATTAAAAGCGCCAGCGGTGTATCTTACCTCACACATCTCGCTACTGCTCGGGAACACTGTCCAATTGATCCCTCTGTTCGCTCACGTACTATTTTAAGTGAATCCTTATTATAACATGCACACAAATTTTGGGCACTTGTATTCGACTTAAGTCAGTGTGCCACCGTATCTCGTATACTTACTACTCCCTCCGTCTAGGTGTAATAAGTCACGTTAGAAGGTGCAACGGGACCAAGGTGCATGCGTATGCGTGTGTGTGTGTGTTTAACAGCATGTGTGTGTTAGAGAGAGCGACAGATCGACCTACTCCTACAGAGAGATGTTGTGTAGTGTACGATTTTAGCCACGAGAGTCAGTGCATCCTCTCATTTCCGGGCGTGTCCGGTAGGGACATGCGGACAGCTGCCACGCCCGCTCCTGACCAGCCTGGCCCACCCAAAGCCCCTCCATCGCCCGCGCGCGCTTCCCGCCCGAAACGGTCAGCGCCGCTCCAAAGAATCGGTGCCGCATTCATGCCCGGGCAGAGCGGACGCGACCTCTCACTGGCGCAAGAGTGATGGTTGCTTCGTCCGTCCAACTTACTGCTGGGTCTATGTGATTTGACGGCTCATTGGTCTTTATTACTGAGGTGTTAGGACTGCTGGATGTCCCACGCTTTCAGCGAAAGGAGGAACTACTACTAGATTACAATTTTCTCAATTCTTACAGCGGAGGCGTGCAAGAGCAGTGAAAACACGCAGGCTCAGTGATTACATGGCCCACCTCACACTATCACCGTGCGACACCTAACTCTTTACATAGTACTCCCTCCATTCCTATATATTACTAGATGAGTCCCCGCGCGTTGCCGCGGAACAGCGGTATATCTCTCTGCGCAAAATTATCGATTTCATAGAACTAAAAAAAACTCTATAACCGCATGACAAATGTGGTAGGCAAACTAAATAAACTCCCATCATCATTTAGATCATCCCACGTAAGGAAAAAAGATCAGCCAACTCCTACTGCATAATGGGATTATATTTTTCTTTTTGACATGTTAATGGGACTTAAAAGCTCACTTACATGCATGCTACCGGTGCATGCTTGCATGCAGACATGTTGATGTGATTTAAAACCCACTCACATGCATGTGCCACGGTATTTCTGCATGCTTGCATGTGGCTTAGTGCGGAGCCTCTCAACGTCTAGATCAGACGGCTATTATGGACTGATTTACTTCATCTAACGGCTACATCAATTTTGATGATGTGGCTCAAGGAGAGGATAGAGAATTCCTAGTAGTGGGGGCTAGCTATTAGTAGTAGATAAGTCTTTGTAGAGATTCCACTACATACGGAACAAAATGAATGAATCTACACTTAAAATGCATCTATATACATCCGCATGTGGTTCATGGTGAAATCTCTACAAAGACTTATATTTAGGAACGGAGGAAGTACTAGTATAGTACGTACTGTAATTTATCAGCGAGATAAATTTGTACAATGCTATGAAGCTTCCAGCTTCTGTTACATGTATCTTGCGTCCAAGGTTGCCCGTTGCAACATTTCATCAAATACGAAGGAGACTAACATGCATGCTATTGCATCTCAATGATTGACAGATCATAGCAAATACGTACTCCCTCCGTTCCAAAATAAGTGTCTCAACTTTGTGCAAACTTTAGTACAAAGTTGTACTACTACTAAAGTTGGCACTTATTTTGGAACAGAGGCAGCTAAAGAAAAAAACGATCCATGCAGTCCCTAGCCCTTGAACCATGAACCCTGACCAAGCTTCAATTTGCTGGCAACGTTCGAGCTTCCTAATAAATGAAGTTTGCAACCTTTTGACCATCGGATCATTTTGTGCAGTTTCACCAAAATCGAGATGAGCATCCCTGTGGCAAAGAAATTGAAGAAGCGTGATTAGAATAAGATTACTGGGACTAGTTGATGAGACATAAACTCATCACAAATACAGTACGTAGAAGCCAGTAGAGGTATGTGCGGGGCAACGAAGTAGAGAAATATCCACAGGGAGTGATGTTGGCAGCTGGAGCAGTGGTGCAAGCCGGCTGTAAAGGGAGTTGTACATGAGGGACGTAGCACAACCTTGAGGAGGGCGGCGGGAGGCGGCTACTGCCCACGTCGCGGCAGTGAGCAAGGGACGAAGGCAACCTCACCGGCTTTGAGAGAGAGAACGGCGGGGACCCCTGATCGGGACGTGCCGACAGTGGGTTTTCGCCGTCGGCGACTGCCACTGCATCTACACTAAGCATCCACCCCTTCCCCAAGCGGACGTGATCCGCCGGGATGTTAGAGATGTGGCCACAGTCGTTTTGTGCGAGAGAGTGTGAAGAGAGCAACCCCAGCAAGCAACCGTGTAGGCTGGCCCGTCCTGACTATGTATATAGTGGAGCGGTTTCCTTTTCTCTCCATATGAACCTATCATATTGCGTACGTGCCACTGAAGAAAAAAACTTTATTTATAAATGACGCAGCACCTACTACTCGTTCTCCTATAACCTTGCGCTTGGCATCTCCAAAATATTAACCTTGCGATTGGCTCTTCGCCTCTTCGGGAAGTCGAGCAATAATGGTAGTGCAGTATATATCATTCTGCCTATATGAGACCGAATGAATTGCTGCATGTCCACCACGTGGGCGAGGGTCAAGGGGTGAGGGAGAGTGCTACATACGGAGCAAAATGAGTGAATCTACACTCTAAAATACGTCTATATACATCTGTGTTTGGAGTATGTACTAGTAGTTCATATTGAAATCTACTAAAGGACATATATATTCCAAACAATATGATATAATCTCTATAACCAAGGTAGTAGGGACGAGGAGTAAACAGAGGGAGTAGTAATTTTTTCTCCTCGTCTTGCGAGCCACCGCGCGCATGGGCGAGGGAGCCGGCGTAAGGCGGAGCAAGCTTCATCTCATCCTGCGAGCCACCGCGCCCGTGGGCGGGGGAGACGGTGTACTAAGCAAGCTTCTCCTCGTTCTACGAGTTGACGGGACACATCAAAAGTACTCCAGTGTATAGATCCTTGCCTCTAAGATAGGCCCCACATGGTTTGCCCCTTTTTTAACATAACACGTCAAGTCGCAATTTGTTTGTTCCCCCGTGGTAGACGATCCTCCCTCCACCAAGTGGACAACCAGTACACGTGCCAAATTACCACGTGGGCTGCCTTTTTCGTACAGAAATGAGCTCCACCGTGTACTGTGCGGGTGTGGTTGGGAAAGAGACGGGAGTACATGCGCCGTGCATGCACCTCTTCTCTTCGTGCACGTCCCCCACCTACGTGGGTGTGTGTGAGATATACAAACCGCGTTCGTGAGTGTTTTTTGTTTTGGGGTGGGGGTGGGGTGGGGGGTTGATTTCGTGAATTATTTGTGGGAATATGTGTCGATGACATCTCAAACAAAATTTTGCATGCAATGTGTGTGAAATGGAGGCCTATCCATATCATACATAGAGGGTCGGGCAATCCACGAGAAGAGAGGGAGGGGTCATAGCTATCGATAGAGTCGAAGAGAGGATCAAGTGGGTGGGTGCGAGATCGATGAAGAGAGCCATCAAAATTGTGTGTGTGT